>NW_012026987.1:846898-873223 GCF_000956235.1 Wasmannia auropunctata
GAGAGAGAGAGAAGAGAGAGAGAGAGAGAGACACGATAAGGTAGATACATTAATGTACATCGCGCGAATCATCTCGACGTGTTATCGATTATTTCATGCTCTACAACGTCCTCCATCTACACGGGCCATCTACCGACCTTTGATCATTCACTGTGTAGCCGACATATTTTCCAATAAGAGGAACATAAATGTATTTATATAACGCGGTCAAGCTTGCACGCGCGGGATCGATTAGAATAATCTGTCTCAGGGATATTTCGGACAACGCAGCGAATCTTGACAGCTTGAAAAGTTCGCTTTAAGAATAGCTTGTCGAGTTTAAAAAATGAGAGGCTAGTAAGAGCTATTTTTGAAGGAATTAAAAAAAGGAAAATGTTCTCGCGACTCGCGTAAGTGTTGGATTGCGAGTTTATCGGGAACGTTCTTTAAATTAAAATTACGTAGTAAAATTTACGGAGTCAAATTACGATCTCTCGTGTAATCACCGATTTCGACGATCGTACACGTGTCGGTCACTTCAGTCTCGCCGCTCGAGATTGACAGCTCTTCGTCGGACGTAAGTACGACTCAGTACGTAGTACGTGTCCAAAGGAAGAAAGAAGATATCACGCTAGTCCGCTGATTTGGCGGCAGCTTCGAGTCGCGCACACCGTCTCGTTCGTTTTATTTATATTTTCGACTCAGCCCGCCGCCGAACTTCCCTTCTCGCTCCGGATACATCGAATCCAATATTTCCCCGTCGGTTTTCGGAGGATACATAGCGGCTTTAAGCCCGATTTTGTCGTGTCGACAGTTACAAACGAGACGTCCTATAACTGTCAGCGATGAGGGAGCTGCCGGAACGCAGAAGCCTCCTTTCTTCGGGATTACATGCGAATATCTCGATCTCATCCTGTTCGCTTGGAAATTGCGCCTACCGCACGAATGATTGCGTATGTAGTTTTCATACCGTCGCACATAAGAAGGAAAGAGGATAAAGTAGAGAGAGAGAGAGAACAAATTTTGAATATGAGACATTTGGCCAATGCTTTTTTTCAGATTAATCTTGAAGAATTGTTATCTTTTGAATGATTTTTTTTATCAACGATTGAACAGATCCGTAATTGTAATTTGGTCCCTCATTCAAAATTTGCATGAAAAAGCTTGTTATTTAAAGTTTGTTTTTCTAAGATGGTTCTTCCTTGTCTCTTTATTTCAATAGTCAAATTACGCACGACATTGTCGAAACATTAATTCTATTCCTCGTATAAATACCTGCGCATTAGCGTCAAGCATTGCCTACTGAATCGCATGACTCCAATAGCACCTCGAATTCTCGCGCTTCCTCGGCGGGTTTCGAACGCATACCGTGAGTTTGATGCACGCATGCAGCCGGGGAATGCGCGTCGACACACCTGTAGTCTTAAGTCCCAGCCAAGCAGCCGCCAGTGGCAGTCAACGCGAGAGGGCTTTCGTGATTGAATCTCGCTGGCGGGATCGATTCCTCTTCCGACGTTGTCTCGCGGAACGATTTCACGTTATTTCGCCATCGTCGATCGTCGCTGTCGGTAGGACCGCGCGGAGGGGAGAAGGGTTGAGGATAAGCGGGCGCGCACGGCATAGGTGGTAAGACGCGGAAGCGGGGGAGGGATATAAGCCACTTGTTTCAGCCCGCATCAACGAGATCCGACGGGATATACGAATTTACTTCGAGCTAAGAGCGTCGCTTTTTGTTCTGTATTCAGCCGCAGGTGCTCTCAAATGAAAAACCTGCGGCAGTCAGCTTTGTGCGGTACTGCAGCTCGCGATAGAGCGGAGGAAGCCGTAACGTTTCCCTCCCATTTATCTAACATATTAAAAAATTGATATGACGGTTAAACGGAGCATCTGTGGTACACGTTAAACTTGAATCACGTCATAAGCATGTGAATAAAAGGGAAACAAATGTTCGAAGTGTAAAGTTACGCCAGGCGAGAGAAATGAAATAATATACCGATTTTACCAAACCTATACATATATATATATATATATTTCTGTTCCGCGTAAATCAGTTTAGATTATCAATTATATTCATCATCGCTGCGAAATGTATATTTTTCCTTCGTCAACACACGCCTCCGCATGGTTGCACGGTTAATTCCGGCTCGCGGATGCGTGGATCACGTCCTTTTCGCCGAGAGGCATTAATCCGGCTGCGACATGCGATATGACAGTGCCCTGAGATTCTCGAATTACGATTTCGACAATCAACGTCGCCAGACGAGCCGCGACGTCGCCCGATGCCGCACTAAGTAATTTGCTTTGGGGCTGGCGTCGTCTCGGATGGCAGCCGGTATTTGGTCGCACCCCGGGTTAGGACGCGGAGCGGGGGGGGGGTAACTATAAAGGAAGCCACGGTTTGTTAACGACGGATTAATTTACTGACTGAGAGGGAGGCGGGGACGAAGAGGGTCGCGTAATCCCGGTACTTTCGGCGCATCTTATTGATCCGGGAGAAGGTATCCGCTTAACTCGCGTCGTAACCCGCTGCCGAGTGTAGTAAACGAGCGAGGATCGTGCAATTGTTTTGTATACTTATCGGTACAGCCTTATTTTGTATACCTATTGGTATAGCTTTTAGTCAGTAAAGTAGGTCGAAATATAAGAGGCATCTCTAGAACTGCGATCATCGCACTTGGTACGACGGCGAATTAATTTCGCAAATTAGACCATTGTTGTGTTACGATTCAAGCCAATCGATCGATAACCAATTGCGACATGAAAGTATATTAAAACAGTTAATAAATATTGTAGAATTTTTTACTGCGTATTCGACTGTGCGAATAGCAAAGACGTCTGGATCGGCGGAAGCGTCTTGTGATTCTGAATCTTGAATGTTTTCTTTTCATTAATGTTTTCTTTTAAATTATACGACTTCCATTTTCTTCGTCGGAGAGAAAAATCAGATGATAGAAAAGAGCAAATGGAGCGACTTACATTTAATCACGGTTGAAATATAATATATAATCTTATATGATCTTATTATTATTAAACTATCGCAATAATTATTATTATTTAATAATTGCAGACGCGTATGTAGATAATCGTGGGGAGTAAAATCGATTAAACGCTGGCAAGTTATTCTTCTACTTCCTGCTTTCTATAGTCGACGTATGCTTAACTCGACCCAATTCTGCGACTCGCCATGAACAATATTTGTTGGCAGTTGTACGTGTGACAATTGCGCCAAGTTAGTTCGTGACATCTGACTTGATGTAGAACTAGTTCCGCGCGCGTAAGATAGCACAATTGCCGTTACTTTGCATGCTAAATTCTAACTTCTCGCCGTTTAAACGCCGTAAATACTATTATTTCCATTGCGTAGAAATTGGATAACATCGTCCTCTCGTTGTTGCGAGAGTCATAAATCGTCGCGTTGCTTGATTTTCTTTCCTCTTTTACATTAAAGCAATTTTTTTCACGATACGGACCGAGAGAGAGCTGCGCTCCATTCCATTTTCGTTTCTAATTCTGCGAAACGTACGCATAGCGTGAGGTATTGATTGAGTACACATATCGCTCGATGATGTTCCGAGAAAAGTTCACTCGCTCCAACTTCTTCCTACAATGCCGTAGCACTCCTCACCCCTCCCTCTCCCGTCCTCTCTCTCTTTATACATCCTTCACCTTACCGGTATTCGTCGATCAAGCCACTGTTTCTATTCTTTACTCAGTGAACTCCCCACTATCGCGTCCGGTCATTGAAGCAGACCTCTCGATCTCCCTTTAAGGAACCGCCGAAGACCATCCGCGTACCGGTTTAGCCGCTCGTTTTTCCCGATCTCGTAACAATGCCGCCAACGGAGATTCATGGTGGCTCCAGGAAAAAGGAGCAGGGGCCGTAAGGAGTAACGGAGAAATGGGGTGTTGTCACGTCGGGTAATGTATCTATCCTCCGCCGCGGCCCTTCCACCCGTGCCCCGCCGTAATGCTAATCGTTCACTGATATCAGAGCGTCGTTCAAAGAGCATTAGCCGCTTTTACACATTCGCGACTTCTCTATTACAGCGGCGATTATCGATGCGAGCACGCGCGTGCTCCCCGTGGTTGAAAGCACGGAGAGCTTTGACATATTTGCCGGTTCGCTCTCCGAAAGTTACGAATGAAATCTTCGCAACTTAAATCGAGCACGACGCTCGCGTTGAAAGATGCAGTTTTGCATCGTACGAAATAACGTATTTATAGTAAACGCTGTGTATACGCTTTTTAGAATCGTCCACGGTTAATGCTAAAACCATTCCACGTTCATTATTATAGTGCCCGACGCTATCACGGTCGTATCCTTGAAAGAAACGGCATTTACGGATTTACGTAGTACTGAAGTTACGAAGTTTCCCTCGTTTGCATTACGACTGAAAAAGTGGATTCTCGTTGCGCCATATCAGAGGGGGAGGTGGATCTTACGCACTTAACATAAAAAGCCTCGGGCGATGAGAGGAATCTGACCTTCCTCCGGCGGAGGTGGGTGGGGTGGATGGTGATTTCCGCGGGCATAAGTATACGCGGAGGAGAGACCGCGGCTAAATTAAAGCAGCCGGGAGAATTCCCAGGCGGTGCAAATAATCCGTCGTTAGGCGACGAAGACGCACAAAAGATTCTAGGCGAGCTCGTCTGATCTTTAACAATAAGGCGCCCGACTCGCTCATCTCGTATTCCTAATTGAGTCTTGAAGCTCGAGTCACTTTTGTACCTATCCTACGAAAGCATCTCGGTGGCCCATTTATACTTCGCTTATAGTCGCGCGGATAAAGAAGCGAAAGTCCTATGGCGTTATATATATATATAAAATAAAAGTCGGAATCGCATCGACCTCTGATATCGCGCGCTTAGACCTGCATCACGTCGTCGCGTCGTTATAACAAAGCGGGCCGTGGAATCGTCATTTCTCATTTCTACCCCCCTTCATAAAATCTCTCCGAATGAAAATATCTACTTTACGACACGTACTTCCGCCCCACCCCTTCCGTTCTCCGCCCCCCTCCCCTCGTCGCGTCTCCTTCGGTAATCACGATAGCGATTCGCACGGCGCATCGGCGGAATATCTTGTTTCGCTAACGAGCAGCGCGAGCTTCGCCTCGTACTTGAAAGTATACGCGAAATTTCGTATTCGTACACGCGCGCGGGAATAATGAGCTGAACCGAATTATTAATGTCGCGTATTAATCTAGTGTTACGCGTTCAGCGATACGCCATCCCTAGGATTGATGGAGCTCTTGACTTCCAGAATTATATTTCTGTCATAATAATGCGGGCGGGGGAGGGGCCGCTTGTCGGGCAAGGCAGGGGGCAAGATAAGAAGAAATGTCTCTCCCATCAGCGTGATGAAAAGATGATGGGATCAGGGGTCTTCTCGTAATGAAGCGCTTCATGGTCTCTCCGGTGAAATTTAATTGTTCGCTTCAGAACGCGTAAGTCCGCGAGATCCCCCTCCTCCTCGCTCGGGGAACGCTTACGTCTCTCTCGTCAATGTCGCATCCCCGGCCGTGCGCGTGCGCGCGCATGCGACGTAAGATTTTATTAATTTTGTATCTCTGTACAGTTACCTCCGTAACTGTACTATCAATTTAATGCTCCAAGCATTTTGCGGGACTGATCGTGAGCGGCGCCAGGGACCTCCTTTACCTCCTTTAAAGCCCCGCCGTTAGCCAGCCCGGCCGGGATAGAAGGGGGGGGGGGAGGCCAGTTCTTCTCTCGAGTCTTATCACAGGACGGATAAGAGGTACTTCCATCAGCGTGATAAAAAGTCGATGAGATCAGAGGCGTCTGGTGACGGGGTAGGTCGCGGCCTCCTATGGGAAATTGCGTATCATGAGGAACGGCGGAACGCCGTCGGCCAATGGCGAGCCGTCAGTCAGCGGCGGCGTGAACGATATGTCAACGTCAGACATAAGGACGGGTATAGGGATAAAAGGGATAAGGGAAAACTCTCTCTTTCTCTCGCGCCCCCGCGCTTGTGGAGAATTCCGCCACCGTGTGGCACGGATGACAGATCATGAAAATAATAACGTGTCAATGTTATGACCTCCGTGGGGATTGCGCCAAAGTGTTTCGCCCGCACGTGCACTATCTTTACAGATGCCGCGTGGCGTAGCTACTTTTACGGTAAACGCCGCTATCGATAACGCGCGTACGCCGCTTACCCCCTTTCTCCGTGTACTCCCGTTTACTCGCGAAAAAAATCTGACGGATTTTTCGCTGTGTGCTCGCCGACAGATGTCTTTCACTGTAAAGTTAATACTAATCTACTGTTACGATCGCAGATTCGCGACAAACGGGAGTTTTTTTTTACAGGCTTGAAAGCGCGGCGAGTCGTGTAATTCCCGCGGTTGTGACTCGAGAAGCCACTTAGACGTGGCTGAATTGTAAAACTTTCTCCACTCGGCGGAGGTGGTGCGATAAGATCGTCTACGAGACAGCGATATACGATACGCGATATGCATACGCGAGCACCTCAAGCACGATTTCCAGGCCACTTGAGAACCGCTTATACACGCATCACACCCGGAATTATTACCCGGGCCGTTCTCTCAATGTCGTGGTTTAAAATACAGTAGACCGCGATATAATCCCCGCGACCGCAACGGGGGACGGGTTTTGATTACGATCGAGTATAAAATGTCGCGCGCTTAAACTTCTGTTAAATCCCTCCTTTTTTTTGCCGTGCGCGCGAAATCGCGCGATCGATATCGCGCGCGATCTCCACACACATACACAACGCTAATTCGGTATAATAATATCAATTTCGCGCGCGGTAAGTAGATTAGAGATCGATCTGTTACGCGAATAAGCGCGACTCCGCATGATTGATGCGCATTCGTTTTCAAATATTCAATGCTAATATCCGCGATCTCTCGCCGATTGCGATAACGCATATATCTAAACACAGCCTCGACATCTTTACGGTTTTGTTAATTTACATTGCCGCGGTTGCGTGCAATTATCAGATTACTGTATCGCCACACTTTCGCAATGCCGTTACCTTCTTCCCCTTTCCCTTTCCTTCCCTCCCCTTCCCTCCCCCCTCCTTTCTTCGCGCGTTCGTGTAAATTATTGTACGTGTCACGCCGGGAATGCCGGATCGCGCACGAATCGTCGCGTTTTTTTTCGCCATTTGAGCTTAATGTCGTACAGCGCCGCGCACGGTGCTCCTGTAGCGGAACAACGCGCGATACGCGAACTGCAGATTTGCCGGGGAAATCTTCATCAAATCTGTTCCGATGGTCAGAACGGGACGACGAGCTTACGGTAATTTTTGAATTACGCCCGCCACAGTCGTGTCACGTACCTATGTGTATAATGCGCGTATCACAGGTCGTAACGTCTATTTTTAAGCGCGGGGCGGCGCGGCCGCGACGCGTGTTATCGCGCGTGTCCCGTAACGATTAACACATGTTTCCTCCTTTTTTTTTCTCTCTCCTTTATGTAACCTCCACTCGTTTATCGATCGCCTTCGTCTCGTATAACGCACGCCTCTTCTACCCTGATTACGTAGCCCGCGCGCGGTGGAGTAAGTTGGGAAAACCAGCCGAAGATATAGAAGGAAGTAGAGTCGATTTCATCGACTTTCCTTGCCTTTTTATAGATTTGACTATTTTAATCCCCCTCGGCGTGCGCACGACAAAGGCTGAACGTAACCTGCTTGTTGAGTGACCGAGGCACCGATTCGCGTCCCGATATGCGTCAATCGCAGCCACGCGACCAAATGAAGGATAAAATTCATGTCAAAAAACAAAAGTCTTATTTAAATATCGTATATTAATATCTACGAAAAAAAAGCAAGATTTCGATATATATGATGATAACAGTTCAAAAGCGTTTAAAAGGTATTCGCGTTTTCTGCTGAAGGGCTTAAATGAGATTTACTCGAGTATATGAGACTTATTTATGCATTTAATTGGCCAATTAATAACTGTGATTGATTTGCTTTGAACAAACTATACTATTGTATAATATTAATTATTCATTAAAATGCACAATTTTGTTGCGGTTGTAACACTCATTAAAATTATATAATACCAATCGTTAACTACTACTATTCATTAAAAGAGGATTTGTTTACACACGTAAACAGCATAGCCGGGGATGCAGTGAATCTAGCGCGTGGCAATTGGCTCGATAGCACACAACTGTGTTACGCGACTGATGTGTTACGTTATAATGCTCGATTTCCCGTAGGATTCTTGCGCGACTGATCACTCGGGCAGCGGTGGTCAGGGGTCATCCGTTCGCCAAACGGATGACCCCTCGGGGAATGACGCTTTCACTGACTCGCGGCGGAACTGGTGTTAACATCGGGTGCGCCGCGATACGCGAATTAATTTCCGAGGTATGTTTTTTTTCTTTCCCCCGTGGGGATACTTATTGCTTGTACGGCTATTTTTCCAACACGTCCGTATCTTCCCGCGCGAAACTGTGTCGTATTGTTTCATCCTGTGTCGTTAATGCCTATATAAAAGAAGGAAAGGAAACAAAATCTGCATTACATTATATCGCTGTTGAAATATCAATTAGCGAGAGAACTCTTGCGATGCAGAATGAGAATTTTAACGTACAAAAAAGTAGCATTTGATGTCGCATCTATAATTTTAATATTTAATTAATTTTTTTAAATATTTAATATTTAATATTTAATACGGAATACCTCAGACAAACTTCTGGCGAAATTTGGAATCAATTTTCTATTACAAGAATAAACAGGATAAGAAGAAAAACATCTTGTCGTTTTTCGATCTCTTTATAAAGATATCGATTCTGCTTGAGAGAAGCAGCCTCGAGTATCATCAAAATTGCCGGAGCTTAAATGTACTTGGTCGGATATTAACTCTTCCTACGAATTTCAGCGCTCGGCGGTGGACGGAGAAGATAACGGAAAATACACTTATCGACAATCGTAATATCGTCCCGAACGAGCCGTCTCGTCTAACCGACCGGAAAACGCATTTCGGAAACCGCGACAAAGTCCTACGTTAGACGGTACTACCGGCTTTCGAAGAAAACGCTTTAAAGTTTTAATCGTGCTTCACGACTCGTTACCTATCGACCATACTTCGGTTCTGTGCCGCATACGCTCTCGCCCGCGTGTCCCGGGAGGCTAAACTACTTGCCCGAACTTGTTGAAACTCTCGTTGCTACAATTTCAGAGCGACTACTTACATAATGCTATTTCCAGACTGTCGTGTAACGATGAAAAATATATTTATATAATGTTCGTATTTTGCTCCCCCCTCCCCCCCTCCCGACCTTCCTCGTGTTTTTACGTTAAAACATTAGGTCGCTGTACTGCGGACGTTAGGAAAAGCCTCTCTACAGTGTCACTGCTGAAACATCCCTTTCGGCCTGAAGCGTGCGATCGTATCTTTCCTTTTATTTTCAGGAAAAGCGACAGGATTATCCCGCGCGAATCGAATTTTAATCTGCGTCCAAAGATATCCCATTTATTTTTTACTTTAATGTGATAATACTGATTGCCAGAGTACGATTGGTTGAAATTCCTTAAAACACTCGCTTTCATAAGTTTCATACAAGTTATCGACAAATCCTGGTTGAAATGCAAATGGGATTGCGGGATCGAAAAACTTTTCTAGCGCCCGCGGAAGGTAGCTATTTCAAGGGAAGTGTTCTATATCGTTGTGGAATCTTTCAGAAAATGTATTTCGCGTATCGCGTAGAGTTTTTGTTTGTAGAAATTAAAATGGAAATGTGAGATGGTGAATGTGCGGCACGGCGATACCTATGCGTAATACGCGGGAAAATTAAGATGATGGCGCGAAAAGATCGCATTACATTTTCCACGAACAGCGTCAAGGCGAGTCGTCTTCGTATTATCGGCTCCTTGGCCCACACTTCATTAGTAATATTAATAACATTAATCTCGCATTTGAAAATGGACAGTATATTTTTTTTGCGCGAGGCACGAAAGGATTTCTCAAAATTGTCAAGCAGTGCTCTCGTAGCTGATGTTTCGCAGCAGATTGCTTGTCGAGGATCTCGCGTAAATAAAATTCTTCTGTAATATTCTGGCTTGATTTCCCAACGTGAAGGGATTCTGGCGCGCTTTATTTTTTTCTAAACGAGAGAGAAAGAAAATATTTTCACGTACTTGGCGCGAGAATTCTCGATGTGATCCGCTTCGAGTACGAATTCCGCCTTGCCGTCGTTAATAGTAGACGATATGGAAAACAAGTGGACGGATGTGCATATATTATTCATGGCGGCGGAAGAGGGATGAGAGTTATTTGCGTCGTTTCCTCTCTTTTCCTTTTCTCTCTCTTTCTATCTCTCTTTCTCTCCGTCCCGCTGCTCTTCGGCGAGAGACGTCCCCACGGAAAGAACGCATTTTATTGCGAAACTACGTCCTTCGGATCCAGTGAAGTGCTTCCGCTTTCTCCTTGGAGGAAACACAAAATCGCGTGCCGTCAACCAGCAACGTATCCACGTAGCAGTTTGAAGTTTTCCGCCGGCAATCCCCTCGTTCCTCTTGCACGCCCTTCCCCTCCATCCTTCCCTCCCATCCTCTTCGTATCACGAAGCTGTTACGAAGCCGAAAAAATTTCCTGCCGCCGAATCGATCGGCGCGAAACGTATCAAAAACGCGTTTTATTCATCCCCGCGCCGCGGAAAATCGTTCGGCCGAGCCATGCATTTGTCACACGTCGTCGTTGGGGCCGGTACCGAAGACGAAAGATTTCCGCGTGCATGGATCATTACTAAGAAGAGCGGGTTTACGCTCTGCTAAACAAACATAAATCTACCGACGCGAAAGGGGCTTAGACACCGGGGGTGGACGAGGCGCGGGTGTGGGTGGCGGGAGAGGGGGGGGGGAGAAGGGAAGTGTAAATCGTGTGTCTTCGCCGGGTATACGCCATCGGTAATGGAACAACGCACCCCTCCGGGGACCCCTCCTGCACACGCGCGTGCACAGAAGCGCTTGTGCATATCCGTCTACATTACGCTGCATAATTCATGGGGTTGTCATAGGCGCGAGAGGCGGATAATGGTACCGTACTGACCGTAGGATCCATTGTCCATGGGCAGGTGCCGTCAACTAACTTGGATCCGGAGGATGACGACTACGATAACGACGGGACGGGACGGGACGGGACGGGAGCCCGACCCGGCTCGGTCGCGCGCGCGGCGCTACGAGACGGCGACGACGACGACGACGACTCTCACCGCCGAATGTCCAGGATTCACGCACGCTGCATCCCGCAGAAATTGGGGATCCCGCGCTCCCCCTCCCTCCCCCCAGCCCATTTACATAACGCGTTGTCCGCATATTGTCATGCGAAAATTCACGCTCATTGTGCTGTCGCGCCCGTGCACTACGCGGCGGCAAACAATACTTGTGCAACAGATCGACCGATGTCAAGTCCGGGGAGCCATACGCATAAGATCGTTGGCCTTAACGTCGCAAATATGGAACAGAGCGTGCACGATTATTATTTCTCGTGTTATTTCGCGAGAAATAACCCCTCGCGGGGAGCAACATGCGAGGAGAAAAAGTGATTTAATTTAAAGAACAAAAAAATAGATTTTAGATTTGAACATTTTTCAAGAAGACACGAGAATGATAGCAAGAGAATATCAAACGTATACACATAATAAATTTCTAACCTGAGATAGATTTTCAGATAATTCCTATAATGACCCCCCCCCCCTCGTCGTCTTGATGGTCAGCAGTCGAAGTCGACGTCGGGCACACACAATAGATGTAATTTTTTTTCATGTCTAACAATAAATAACGGCCGATAAAAATTCGTGCTCGTGCTGTGTGCGCCGTATTCGCCGTTGTATTAACAGCGCGCAGAGTTATCGTGCATAATATCAAAGCATAAACTCTTTACCGTCGCCTCGATATTTCACATTCGTCGTTTATAAACGTCACCGTCCAGACACAGTAAACCTGGGCGCGTTGGTTTTTATTCTCCCTATAAAATTTCCTACAGGCGGAAATACTTCACCGCCGATATTCCGCAATTCTCTTGCCCGGGGAATTTGCGCGCGCGCACCCGCGCTTCGTATATCGCGCGCTTTGGTCATCGGCCCGCATTCGGACATACTTCGATGGTTATTTTGAATAAGAATAAATTCAACTCGGCGACGCCTCGAATTTATCACCGATAAATTCCGCGTCCGCGAATTTCGGAGCTGCTCGCCATTCCCGCGAGAAGAATGCGCAAAGCGCTGTCGCCGATGCGAACGTAACGACTTCGTTAACTGCAATCGCATGGACGATCGCGATCCATCGATCACTCGGGCGTGGTATCGCGCTTAAATTGAATGAACTATGCGCGGAATGGACGTGAACAATACCGCGCAATTAAACGCGGATAAATTACGCGTGTTTCGTCACTGACTGGAATATAATAATCTCGATACGCGTTCAATCGCAACAGATGTTTGCGATAAATGTGAAATGCGTGCCGGCGAAATCACTGGCTGATAAACTGTTGGAAGCGGAGCTCATAATTTTAACCACCTAATTTTATTAAATTTAAATGACATCAGATTTCAGTAGAATTCTCTCTCTTTCTCTCTTGTTCGTACACGACCGTACCTCATCCATATAAGATCACTAGCTGCTAATATTAATATACATACATTAATAAGAATAAAATATCTGGGCTTTAAATATCTGAAGCTTCTTTCGGACAACCAAGTGCAATTCGCGAGAGGATGTAGTACTTTCAGCCCGATAAATATAAAATTAGGAATAAAATTACGCGAGATTTCCGGCTCCATCTATAGATGAACGAGGCCGAAAGTGTGTCCGTTTCTGTTTTAATGCGATTTAATATGCCCCCATCCCTTCGTCCCGTTGCACCGGTGCACAGTTAATTGCGATTTGTTCGCAGAATGCACGCGATACTCGTCTGACTAATTTCTCCTTCCTTCCTAGCATTAAGCGCGAATCCCCGTATCCCGTCCCGACCCTTCATTCATTCGCGTTCTTTAATTTTCTGCCGCTTCTGTGTATTATTTAATTTCATTAACGCCCGCTCCCGCCTGCATTTCGTTCGTTCGTTCGTTTATTCGTCCGTTCGCTCGCTCATCGCTCCTGAAACTCTTAATTTCCGGCTTTTTTTCCCTCCCGACGACGGATTTTTCTTAACTATACCATCCATCCGAGCCTGCCCGATCTGCATGATGAACATTTCCATCAGTAGCGCTTGCCTTTGTTAAGAATAAATGCAGGACAAACGTTCTTTGAGTTTTCTATACGGGACGTCCCAGAATAAACGGGTGAAATTTTAATGACGGATTCTTCAATAGATTTGCAGCTTGGAACGCGAAAATATCAGGGAGAGATTTTTCATTTATGCAACTTTAACGTTATACCTTCGTAACCAAGTCTCAAATTAAAACTTTGCTAAAGCAAGATCCATCCGAAATTAACTGGAAAATTTAGCTTTTGAGCCAACTTTTAAGCCATCCCTCCCGATGTATGTCTTGTAAGGATTTTTTTATATTCAAAAATTAATTTTAAGAAGCGCATATTTACAGTCGTCACATGATTCTCACAAAAACCTTATCAGGCGTTTTAAAGCTTCGTATCTTCAAACACGGCTGGCATAACAGATGGACGAGTCTCTCGCATTTCAATTAGAAATTAATTGAGAGTGTACTCAGTTGATTGCGAGAAATGATACAATTTGTATGAAACATGAAAATATTACATGATAGATCATAAAAGATTAAAATAAAACTGGCGTTTTATAAAAGAAAGATTATTAAATATAATTTAATAATTATTTAATAATCAGCATACGTTTATAATATTTATTTAAACATGTTATTGTGATTGTGAAATATTTCTCATAATTTCATACTTTTTTTTTCCCCCCAAAGAATGCAATGCAAAATGTCACGTGATTATTGTATTTGTATTTAGCACCATTAATAAGTACACTTTTTTATACCGTTTTAATTGTTTTGAACAGTATCTTAATTAGCTGTCAATAATTTTATTTTATTTTATTAAGAGATTTTATTAATTATACTGCATGGTGATTACATCGGAATAAACATTTTTAGTAATGAATGTGATTACAATTAATTGTATTTTTACGAGTTTTTTTTTATATTGCAAGAGAAATGAAAAACACGAAAAAAGAGGTAGCTTGAGAAGTGCCAAAAAAGAATGCAATCACGCGATAAATTATTTATTATTTACTGTTTGTTTGTTACTTGTCAAATTAATTGTTTATTTGAATGTTTCAAGTAAGAATTAAAAGAAAAACTCTTATGGAATTTTATAAAAATTAATGCTTAATAAAGTTCTGTTTTTGTAAAATATATAATTATTTTATTGAATATAACTTGAAGGACGAATAAATAATTTGAGATGCGCGTAATAATTATTTATATTGATTAGCGCGCAATATGTGTGTTCATCCCTGGAATTTGTATAACCGTTTGTCGATTCATTGTGCACACAAGAATGCACACAATACAAAGCTCATAGAATAGAGTCTATTGCTATCGACGCATTATTGACGGGCCTGATCAATTGTCGCCATGTATAATATAAAGTAACAGATTAATAATTATAATGTACACATAGCTTGAAATTTATGAGAAGTTTTTACATAGCGTATGTTAATTAATATATTCCAAAACGCGCGGATGGTAATTAAAAGCATTAATTTTTATAATTTTTGTAATACGTCAGTTTTTTATGGAAATCTTTCATATTCATAGCACACGTATTTACATTTATCGATCAGTTGAATTCGTATTACGTCAAACGAAGCAAAATAACAGACGTGAGGTTCGATAAATATTTGAAACAGAATTTTTTATATAATTATCTCAGAGTTACATATTAATTATATATTGATTTAAATTTCTGCTGTATCTTATTAAAAATAATTCTGATAAATCTTATTTATTACTACGAGATTCGAAAATTATTGGCATGTATTATTTTCTGTTAAAAATTGATTGCTGAAAAATAGAATTTATGCTGCTAAATTTCAAGCTAAATCTTATTTTTCAGTTAAATCATGATTATAAATACGATTAATGATCAATATCATAATTCTTTTAAGATTTATCTTTCCTTTTTTAAGATTCTTATACAGATTTATTAAAATTATGTGTTAAAATTGACTTCAGCTCAGTTTTTATATAGACTAAAAACCGCGGCTGTAAATATAGATTTAAAACTATTATCGTCGCGATTTGTTTATTGAGAGAAAACCGAGTGCGTCGAAAATTGCACAGAAAATCTGTCATTACAACTTGAGCTATCTATATATACTGGAAAATGTCCTATAAATTTAATTGAAATTAAATTAAATATAAAAACGAATTTTGCGAACGCGCGCATGGATGAACATAACTCGGGCGTTTAAATCTAATTAATTTCTCTCGGATTTTTGATCCACAAAATTTCGCGACTGCGCGACTGCGCAGGAAAATGGTCATCTTTCTTTACGAGAATACTGTAATATGATATTTCAATGAATACACGGTAAAATTAAAGCAAAACTTCGTTTTAAGCGAGATTGGCGAAATCGACGCTAATCCAAATTGTGTGCGTCGACGAAACTGAAAACTGAAACAACAACTCCGTAATCTAATCTTTTAGCCAAAAACCAATAGAGTTAAACCAAATTCCATTTTAAATCGAGTCTGCAAAATCGATTCTGTTAACCTGTATGCCGTATCGGACGTCAAACTAAGGATAAAGCGAGAAATTTGAAAATATGTCGGGCAAATTGAGCGCTTTAGATGAGAAACGTTCTCTGAACTTGTCATTCGATTATTTTATTGTAATATATCGGGAATGAGAGAGAGAGAGAGAGAGAGAGAGAGAGAGAGAGAGAGAGAGAGAATTGCGAGATTATTCGAATTTAGGGTCATTTTGCGCTGTTAATTGGCATTTCTCTTATTACACGTGCAAATTCGTGTAAAATTCCACAATTTTGTTTCCACTTTCGTTTACTCTTTGTAGAGCCAATTAGCCGTTCATCATTTTTTACGAAAACAGAAATGACAGATACAAATTAAAATCGCGTTTTTCATTTACAACATTTTCGCTGCAGCTACCGGGCCGGGCTCTGAAAAACTGATGCGCAAGGGACAACAATATGAATAAAACCGGAGTGCTTGATTTCGCCGTTAAAATAAATATCCTGTCGGGCGAATTTGAGTTTGATTGTTTGCGATGTATTATTTTATTGAGACCACTTCATACGGGTGTGAGAGGTAGCGCGTGTGACATTCGCTGGCGCGCATTTATTTTTTTTTTTTGGCCAGGCGAACGTATTACGTACTGCCATCGCTGGCAAATTTCCTCAATTTATGTTTCGGTCGTGCCGAACATTTTGAATATCGACATTTATTATATCGAGGCATCTGTTACGCGCGATCGCGCGGTTACAGATGATCGTAACGCTCCGATAAAACGGGCGTAAACGGTGGCGGCAACGATGCCGGTGGCAGCGGCGTTGAGGAGGAGAGAGAGAGTGGTGGGGGGGGGGTGAGAAGAAGGGGGGTGAGTATCTCTACCCCGCGAAATGAGTTCGCTGATTCTGGGTTCGTGGGCGATCCGGCGGCGGTCAATGGCGCGAACAGAAGAAGAATGGAAAGTTGTTAGCGGACATTCTCGAAGAGTAGAACGAGACGGGACGTCGGAGCGACGCGTCTAATCGCATTGACGAGTAGGAGCCCTCTCCCCGTAGTGGGAGAGCCCGTTCACTTCAGAGAGCACGGAAGCGTCGTTGTCGGCACGGCCGGATCGGTACGACGAGAACGAGCTCGTAATGCACATCTTCTCTCCCGCCGCCGTGAGAACACGTACAAACAATAGCGGGGCTTCGACCCCGACGCCACCCCCGCGCGGCCCCGCGCCACGCCGCCGGTCGAGTTGAAATTTATGAAAAACGATCGTCGATTAAGCCCAGTGGCTCGGAAAGAAAATCCTCATTGTCCGCACAGGAGACGAGGGGAGGGACGGGAGAGGAAGACGAAGACGAAGGAGTGGAGAAAGAAGAAGAAAGAGGAGCACGAAGAGAAAGAACAAGCCTTGGACAAGCTCCGTGGGGAAGGGAAGCATCACCGGGGTCGCGGGGCACGGGGGTGGGCCGTGATGCTCTGATGCGGGGGATGATGGAAACGCGGCGATGGTTAGTATTGTGCGCTTCCCGTATTTACCGCACCCTCCTCACGTAAGCGAGGGTTGTCTGCGGGAGCCTGCTCGATCTGTTGACGGCGAGCGAAGTTGACGATGAGGAGTGCCTAACAAAAGGTGCCCCGGAGTGTTCGAGTGGCGCAAGTTACATCCCCCATCCCTGTCGTCAACTCTCCTGCTAATTATTCACAGACACTTGGTCAAGGGAGTGGAGATCTGGGTCGGGTTGCATAGCGTCCTGTGATTCCGTATATATTTTGAGATTTCCTATTCCTTTATGTGGTTTGCACGAAAATCTATTTACAGCAAGTACTATTTTATCTTAAACTTAAGATATGTATTCTCGTTGAATTTATCCCTTTAAGTGTTACTTAAAAATTATGTGCACATGTCAGATACCACCTTTATCGAGCAAAAAACGTACCTACAGCATGTATTATTTTATCTGAAACTCAAAATATATATTTTCATCGATTTAGCTTTTTAAGTTTCACTTAAAAATTACACATGTGCACATGTCAGATATCACCTTTATCGAGCTTAAAGCGAATGTATTTGCATCGAACATCGATTCATATAAAAATATATGATTATAGAGAAAAATTAAAATAGATCATATTTTTAGAATATAATCAAGCAAGATAAACTTAAGATTAACGTTGGATTTGTCGATGTATTACATGAATTTTAAACCTTAGTGACACATGTTAAAGTGGAGAAGAAAGATTATGAAAAGATTTCTCGTGTAAATTTTGATAAGATCATATAAGGAAAATTAAGCTTTATCTTTTAAAACTTTCTAAATTTTTGTATTCTCTACAATGCGAGAATCTTTATTAGGGAAACATAAATAGTACTAAATAACACAGTTTGATATAAGTTGAATCATTCGTGTAATATTTTTGATTGGGATAATATTTAACAAATGAAACTTGTTTTATTTTATTATAGTATACTTCATGACATTAAAATAAACGTTTATTTATGAAATAACAACTTTTGTCGTAACGCGTCAAGATTTCAATAGGGATGTCGTTTCCTTGCATCATCGTCCCGAATTCAAGAGCAACTTTAAGTTTTACATTATTTATATATACGCGGGGCTATAAACGAAAGCCGGCCGTAAAATTGTTCCAATTCCTATCTCGTCAGATGCAAGGGAGGAATTTCATAGGCATATCCGCAACAGAAATTGATACTTTTCTTCGTTTATCTGTCTTTGTTTAGTTTCAAACTTACCAAAAACCGCGAATAGTTTTATTCGAGTAATATTTACAATGTTCTATGAATTCTTAGCATCAACGAGAAATGCACGAGAAAAGACTCAAAGATCGAAATTCATCGATGAAAATACTAATAATTACGTCGACAACAAAGTTACTATTCTGCGTGCGCTGAGAAGATTTCACGTTTATTTCTTATTCTCTGCATTGTATACAAAAGATTCGATACAATACGGATCGTGCTGTTTGGCTGCCAGGATTTTGTTCTTTTTAGATGATCGCTCCTTTGAATGCCAAATTGGTTACTCTGCTGGCACAGCCTTTCCTCTTTTCTTTGCCCGGTCTCCGCCGTACCAAATACATATTTAATGCATCACACGTGTGCACCTACTCTCATACTTGTCTCTACGTGGCGAGCATTGTACATTTTCGTCACACAAGCTGTAAAGTAGGAGGAGAGAGTTACCCGCGCGACACCTGCGATTTTCAAATGTAATCGCGCCCCTCTTCTCCCCCCCCCCTCCTCCTCCCTGTAATTTGTTACATCCAGATCGGAACTGCCAAATATAGTTGTGCATTACGGTAGTCTTATCGTTTATTAATTGCGCTGTAGTGGCAATTACGTTCGTGCCCGGGGTATTTTATCATCGGATTGGAATTGGCAATTATTCAGCCGTACTTGACACGCCGCTGCAATTATTGGCGGAGCTTGATAATTATGAAACGTTTTTCTCGCCGCAAATTCATCGGGCTATCCAATTAATCCTATTTCCGCAATAACAATTCGTCGCGTTTCTACATTGCTGCGGTATGTAAACTTCGATATCAAAATATTGATTGTTTCGTTGTGTTGCGTATCGAAAACATATCGGCTCCGGCACCGGGCCGGTCTGGGGCGCACGCGCGACCACCTCAACCCCGCGGTGTGTGGAGTTTTGCGAATTAATTAGCTGGAAGGGCGGTCGGGGCAAAAATAAAAAAAAATCTCAATTTAATCGCGCGGGGCCCCGCGGAATTCGCGGTCCGCACCAGTATAACACGGTACACGGCGGACGATTATGAGTGGTAAGGCGAAGTTATGCGTGCGCACACACACCGAGGGTGTGTTTACCGGGGTAAATATGTACGTAAACCGGCAGCGAGGGGGAGGGGGAGGGGTGGAGTGGACGGTTTGTTATGGACGAACCAAATATTGCGTTAGTTAAGTTCTTCCTCTCGTCAAACGTTGGGGCTCATCCACGGCTGACGTGTTTGCCATCTCTGATTGTTTGCGTGATAATTCCTTACAACCCGCAGGTATACCGTATATGACCGGCCTGTGATTGGCCGGCCCGCAATCCGCGGGCGAGTTGCGGATTATCCCGTTAATATTATTTTCGTTCTCGGCCATTAGTGTCGCCAGCTGGCCCGTGGACTTCCGCGCGCGCTCTCGCGTCCATCGGTTATTACATTCAACGTCATATACTTTCATGAGATACGTGCGCGGAAGGGACGCACGCAGGGGCGTGGAGAGGTATATTACGCGCGTGTGTATATCACGCCCGCACGTTGGTTTAATGAAAGCAAATTTATTTAACGTGTCCGCGTAGAAAATTGGATCTTTACCTTCGCCCATCATTGTTATTTTCGCGTCATCGCGTTATGGCTAATGGAACATCCGGGGTCCAAGAGCATAATTGAAGTGGGAAATTACTTCCGCTTCGTTTGACGGTAAAACAGTACGAGCGACGAAAAAAAAAAAAGAATTAAGCGACACACTCAGGACGACGTGATGATATCATGCGAAGGTCTTCCTTGTTGACCCTAAGGAGGCTATCGGGTGCAGCGCGATGGGATGTTTGCGAGATGAATTAAATTAAAAATCCTCTCGCGACCTCCTTTCCTTTCTCTCTCTCTCTCTCTCTCTCTCTCTCTCTCTCTCTATCCGTTTCCGTGCCGCTCGACGATCTTCGCGTGAGATTTCGCCGCTGTCATTCAATTTAGAAAACTGCTGGTCTGTTCTTCTTTTAGTTACATTCTCTATGCTCGTCTTTTTTTCTTTCTTTCCTTTCGTTACGAGCGAAACGAGTGTGCACTTGATTTTTTTTTTTTCGATGCAAGAAGCGTAAAATACAGCTGAAAAGAAAAGAACAGAATTTAACTTATTGCAACCATCTGCACACGAAAAACGCTTCTTTGTTTCCCGCGTGTTTCTACACCGGTATCGCGATTTTGTCTGAATTTCCATCTTTTTTTTCGCCCCGTTCTTGCTTCGCCCCTCCCCGTGATCTGCCTTCCAACGCGATGTCGCGCTCGTGTGTCCTTTTTTCCCTCCCCAAATTCAAACTTGTAAGAAGATTATTACTTGGAAACTGTTGGGCGCATGCTGCTGACGTGCTCCTACATCGAACTGTCCCGTGTCTCATGGAGCGACGAGCGAAACTTCTACATCGGTCTGTAACGCGTTTCGACGACGCAGCCAAGTTTGAAATCGAGCGCGATTGAGTCATGTCGAATAGTATTAAGAGTTAAGATTGTTTCGGAATACGGAATTTTTCTTGGGTATCACCGGTATTGTAATGTCGCTGTACTGGAACGCCGCTCCGCGAAATGTGTCGCGAACGTTTCTTCCGCGCGATTTCTAAACACGTGAATTTTCGCGACGTGTCAACTTCCCCTGCATTTCATATGGAAACGTATTGTTCGGAAAAGGAGTTTCTTCCTGAGAGGGTCGCAGCAACTTTGTTTCGATAGCACCTCCCTCTCCTTCGCCCCCCCCCGGATCCTTCATCAGCCAACGGTATTCCGGCACCTCTCAAATTTCTGTTAGCTTTCTCCCGTTGCGTCCCTTGCCGTTCCGTCGTCTCGTGTTCGGCCAATCTCGCAAGAAGATACTCGACAAGAAGTGGCTGGGTGTTTTAAGTAGCACACCGAAGTGCCTCGTTCCCGGCAGCATCCCTGTCTTCCATCCACTGGCGTCTTGCACGGACGGGCGAAACTTTGGCGTCCCTGCCCGCCTGGTAACACGTTTCGACGTAGTGGCGCCTTGTTTCATCGGTAAAGGGTTAGTCTTCTCACGTCACGGACGTGCGGGGGATGAAGAAAGATGTAACCCGAGACTGAGCTCGGCGGGGCATTTCTCACGTGTGCATTGCATTCAATGAGTTTCCCCGTATTTTTGCTTTTCCCTCCTCTCTCTCTCTCTCCCTTCCTCCCCCTCCCTCCTTCCCTCCCTCCCTCTCTCCCTCTTTTTTTGATAGCAGTGAGTGGCGTCGGGTAACCAAGGCTAGAATAACCAATAACAATACTGCAAAAGGGTCTCGATTTCCGCAACTGTATTGTACTTTATTTAACTGTCCATTTCTCCGTTCAATTCAAAGCGGCGATCGCACAATAGTCATACGAGCATTAAACGTAACGCAGTTCAAAATGCATTATTTGAATCACAGTTATTTTGAAAAAATATTGCGTTTCTTATTTTTCGAAACACTCGCGGACGTTCGACGGCGTTTACACAATTCTGTAAAAGCATTTTCTATTGTTTTTCTTATATTGATGGTTGGAACAATATTTTTTTTTCCTCTACGCATACATATGTAGACGTAAAAAAATTTTCATACGTCACATAGTATCTGCCATGTTGAAATTAGGGGATTTTTTATGTTACAGAATTAGATATCTCGCGCATTTGATACGACGTAATTCTTATTGAAATGAGATTCGAAATGAAAAATACCTTATAACAGTGTCCATTTCCTCGTTGAATATAGATTTTGCGGGATGTTTTATTACGCGGGACAGGGCCATAGGTAGCGTACGCGTGCGAGAGCGGACGCGTAAAGTTATTGTTGGCAAATTCACCCGACAAGTTATTCGCGACAAACGATGACGTGTGGGCGAACATAAATATTTCGATCCGTTGCGGGAGAGGGATGGAACAAAGGTGGCGCGCGAAAATTTACATTCCCGCGCGTCCGTGACACGCGTTATTGCGCGAATTGCACCCGAATGTATGACAAATAATAAATAATCTTTAATCTGATGGCCATTACAAAAAGCTACGTGCGCGTGCATATTTTTTTATGAAATTGATGGGAACCTGATCGTCATTTTCCACTGGGTGTGCAATTCCCGAATTATGCATCTCAGCGCATCAGTGAATATATTTCCGCGTAACGGTTGAAATTTAAAATTTCGCGAAACAATAACGATGTTACTTTTGCATGAGGCTTTCAGGATTCGATAATGTACAAACATTACAACGTGCACCTCGGCTGATTACTCTATATACGCGCGATTGAGAGGTGGGGGGAGGAGGGGGAGCGATCGCGCTCAAAATTCGCGCAATAATTTGCGGGCGTGAGCGCGCGTGCGCGCGTTTCCGTTAAATGAGTATGATCAGTTGGCAGATTATTTATTATTTAATGCTTATTCAGCGGCAACTCATACAACATTTCGGCGCCGTTATTCGCGACAACAAATCCGCGCCATGCAAACGTAAATTCCGCGGCACTTTTGTTCCAACTCGCGCTCGTATTGCGCCGAAATTTATTTTACCTTGCGCGCGCCGCCCCGCGCGTTGTTATCCCATTCTTCGCATATTTTGGCAACGGGAACGAGTCTCCCGCGCGCCCGCCTCTTTCCCCCCTCCCCCTCCTCCTCCCGCGGGTTCTTTGTTTCTCCCTTCAATTTTCGTCGACGATACCGCGCCGAAAATTTGCGTAACCGTAATGAGCTGTTCGATGACCGTCGATAAACATTTAACGCTTAGTGGAAAACAATCTCATTTTCACGCCCCTATCCCTCAATGGCGCGCGCGCACCAGATTAAATACTATTTTCGCACGTCGACCGGAAACTCGACGGTTTTAATGAGGTGTCACAATTATGGCGGCTACGTAACCGTGAACGGCAAATTGCGTTATTTGATTTTCCCCACCCTACGATTTTGACGTCGTGCACGCGCGAAGTATACATTTCCGAGTTATTATCTCCCATACGGCCCGTATGTCTGCATGCGCAAATAACATCCGTTTTTGCCAGATTGGAAACGGCGCTCGTTGCGTCGCGCGCCGCTGCGATACATTAATGGCCGTAACGAGTATTTTTCCGCGTTCTCGTTCGCGACGTTCGCGAACGGCGGGGATGTTTTGCGGGGATGTTTTGCAATTATTTCGACAAATCGCGGCGTCTACGCTGTACGCAAACAAAATGTTTCTCGATTTTTTCGTACGTATAAATTATTTCTTATGTTTCTTTTTTTACTGTCGGAGCTACACTTTCGACGTGAACGCGAAGACGGAGAGAGAGAAACTCGGCCATTTAAATATTACATCGCACATCCCCGCATCTCTGCCGTTTTTGGCGAGTGAAGCGATTCGTCAAAACGGGGAAGGACGTACGGGCGGGTTGCCTCTGTACACCGTAAGTTCGCCCCCTCGTGACCGAGCGTTCGAAAAGACGGGGGATAGCCGATCAATATTCATCAAGGATCGTAAACTCCGAAGTGCGAGTTTCCGGGCGCGTAATTAGAGGGTTCTCTGAATTTTCTTGTCGACGTTCACATCGTGTGGTGCAACCAGATCCGTCGTAGCGCAAAGAGAGAGAGAGAGAGAGAGTCTCCGAGAGACGAGAAGAGAAACTACTCCGTTTCTGAAGTCGTAGTTACCGCGGAAACTCGGCCGAGTGTTGCAGGCTCGGGCGTGAAATTAGCCGATGCGTTATCGGGGGATGCGGACTCTAATGAAAGCCAAGCGGGTTTTTTTTCCTCCCTCTTTCTCTCCGTCCGTCTTTTATTTGCCGGCTCCGGTTGCATCATTGCCGCTATCTTATGTAATGGACACGATAATAACGCTGATAACGGAATAACGACAGTAATTCTAATCGACCTAATAATTCCACCGTTTATTATTATTATTATTAGCGGTGTTATTATACAGCCGGGCGAATACGCCGTCGCGCCGTAATACGCTTTGCGTCCACCGGGTGTTTATTAATTAAAAAGCCAAGAACCGCGCCGCGCCTCTGACGTGTGTGTACGGTACGTTGCGCGCGTGTGGTACGAGTCGCAGAAAAAGGAAAAAAAAGGCGGGCAGGGGGGAGGTATATGAGTGAGGCGGCAGCAGCTTCGCTCCCGCTGCTTTCTTTTGCCTGCTTGTTTCAACGGTTTTATTAAAGCACCTGGGCCGGGCCGAATTAAAAAGTAAACTGCCTGCAACCATCCCACGTGATGCAAGTATGTGTGTGTGTGTGTGTGTGTCTGCATGCGAGTCCGTGCGCGGACTAAGCCGTAAACTTTTTTTCGTGTGCCTCTGCCTCCGTGAACCTTGACCCCCTGCGCACTTTGTTTCACGAGCGCAATGTGAAACGTCTCAAAATGTGTGCCTGACCTGTCAATTTTTATGTGCTCTCCATCGCGTGTGTGAGTCCCCGGCATTGTGTATTTAAACAGCATCCTTCTATACACATGCACGCAAGCAAGACATGCAATATACATGTAGATTGATGAATCGCAATCCTTTTATTTCTTGAGGAGCGTTACGTGGTAGGATCGATTCAGCTTCTTTTAGGAGCAAGAGAGTATTAAATTGTAACACTTAATCGGCTCGAGCGCGGGACAGCGAAATTGTGTATTCGTGACCGCAATTTCGATCACACGATTCCGCCATTACCGCGGAAAAATCGCTTAGAAATCTGGTAACCCCGATCTAGATCGGGGTCGGTCGCGCGGGCGTGCGATTGTCGTAAGCTTTTTAAATTAAACAACCGGGAGATCGATGGCGCGCGTTCGACGGCATTTGACCCTTCCCATCCCCCGTCTCCCTGCGGACCGCGGCGGGACGGGTACGTCCCGCCGGATTTCGCAATAATTACGAATTTGTCGTGCAAATTAGCGTGTTTGGCCTAGCCGATAATTTAGCTTACCGTCGGACGCTGTTGTGTCGTTGCCTCCCTCTGTATACGCCGCGCCGCGCGGACGGGAATAGAGAGAAAGGGAGAGAGGGAAAGAGAGAGAGTGAGCGGTAAGCACGAGGGGAACGGCCGAGGGCGGCGCGACGTAGGAGTGTAACTTGTACTGCGAAAGCAAGCCAGTGTCCGCTCCAATTAACTTTTCACCACTAATTTATGCGGCGGCGCCTCTCGGCATGCCACGCGAGAACACGCGCACACGTACGCGCGTTTTCCAGCCTCCCCGTCGTCGTTACTGTCTCCCCGCTTTTCCCCCCTCCCCTTCCCGCCCACCCTTTTCATCCCCTGTGCGTGCCTTACAAATTTCCCCGGTCGCGCGCTAACTTCTCGCGCCCCCGTCCACGAAAGAGAGACCGGAGACTTATTTTCAGAATACACTTCACGTCCGCGCTCGCACGGCACGCTTTCTGAAGAAGTATCGCGCGCGCCCGCGAGCAGTTCAACTTTGCGATTTAACTTTTATGTCGGTTTAACTTCTTTTCTTCTTACGGCGACTTTCCTTTCGCTCTCCCTGATCGAGTACGTGTTGATCAATCACGCAACCTTGATACGTGTCGCTGTAGATTTCTCTTAGAGCAACTGTGGATGCGCTGTTTTTTTTTCTTTTGCGAACGTTACGTTACCAAAAAAAAACTATTGATAAAATACACATAAGTGTAAGAATAACATATGTATTTAGGAGACTCGTAATTGGAAACAGTTTAAATTAAAAAATAGAAAATATCGAAGGACAACCACCATGGCAATCAGTGTACATTTCTTTAGAGGTATATATATTGTGGCAGTACAATACTAGCAGTACGTTATCGATACACGGCAATACGTAACAATACATTGGCAATACTTGACATAATATTGTGCGCAATATGTAGCAGTACATTGAGGATAATAGACAGTAATTACAGTACGTAAGATAATGGTATTACTGGCAATACGAAAACAATACTAGCAATACAATAGCGATGCTAGCAATAAAGTGTATTGTATTGCCATAATTAGC
>NW_012026987.1:873243-874172 GCF_000956235.1 Wasmannia auropunctata
GCAATCACTGTACTTTTTTTTTTAGTAGCGATTGACTCCTCGGGAAATATATTGGAATCAGCATACTGCTCCACTTGACATTTCCTTGTCGTTCCACAAAGCGAGGAGCTAAATCGAGAATTCGTGAATAATCGGTTACCCCTTGAAGTTTCGTGGCTATACTTGCCGTAATAAGACCGCGAGCTATTCATCGACCTGGTAACAGTTTTCGCAGTCGATCATAACTCTACTTAGCCGCTTGTTCTCGGCACGTACTTGTTTTGCACGTGCGCGATTGCAGGTTGCACGTTCGCCGGCGGGATCCCACGGGGCGGTTTAACCTGCCGTCGAGTAATTTACTGCGGGAACGTTCAAATCGATTTTCATGATCTCTTTTGGCCGATGCTCTGAGCGTATCATTAATTTTTATCCTCGATCGAAGTACAGAGAGAAAGAGGAAAAGAGGGAAAGAGTGAGAAAGGGAGGGAGAAAGAGAGAGAGAGAGAGAGAGAGAGAGAAATGGAGACAGGGAAAGGGAGAGAAAAAATGGGCCGTCGATATTGACGCGAATATAAACGGGGCGGTATAAAGCTGACAAACTCGAATGTATCCTCTCATGTATTATTAAAATCGTTAATATATAGCTTAGGTTGTAGCGATGTGCATTATTAAAATCGTTGAAATATAGCCGCACGACGCGTTGCAGCGCCGCTCATTTGTATACGCGGAAAAAAAGAATCTGTCGTCGCGTATAAACGCGTTGCGCCGCGCCGCGGCTACGCCGAATTAAATCCCGCGCTCGACGGCACCTGCGCGCGGACAACTTTTAATGGAAAAGTAATCCGCTGTTTATCGAAAATATAATTATCAGATAGGAACGGGAAATAAACGGCCGGCGCGGACAAGCGCGGAGATGAGGGATAAAAAAAAAGAGCGAGCGTTAGCAGGGG
>NW_012026987.1:874192-875075 GCF_000956235.1 Wasmannia auropunctata
GCAATCACTGTACTTTTTTTTTTAGTAGCGATTGACTCCTCGGGAAATATATTGGAATCAGCATACTGCTCCACTTGACATTTCCTTGTCGTTCCACAAAGCGAGGAGCTAAATCGAGAATTCGTGAATAATCGGTTACCCCTTGAAGTTTCGTGGCTATACTTGCCGTAATAAGACCGCGAGCTATTCATCGACCTGGTAACAGTTTTCGCAGTCGATCATAACTCTACTTAGCCGCTTGTTCTCGGCACGTACTTGTTTTGCACGTGCGCGATTGCAGGTTGCACGTTCGCCGGCGGGATCCCACGGGGCGGTTTAACCTGCCGTCGAGTAATTTACTGCGGGAACGTTCAAATCGATTTTCATGATCTCTTTTGGCCGATGCTCTGAGCGTATCATTAATTTTTATCCTCGATCGAAGTACAGAGAGAAAGAGGAAAAGAGGGAAAGAGTGAGAAAGGGAGGGAGAAAGAGAGAGAGAGAGAGAGAGAGAGAGAAATGGAGAGAGGATCGTCGAGAAAACGAGCAGCCGGATGGGGAAGGCCGGAGGAAGGATCTTAATTTCATAAGGATCCGTTCCCGAAGGAGATCGATTTTCCTGACCCTCGGGTACGTTAATAACCTCGGGTTGCGCGCGCCCGACCGCTTATCCCGCCCGAGAGGGGAGGCGAAAGGGGGGGAATGGGGAGGACGAAGCGCCGCGATCGCGATAAATAATTTCGTTGGTTATCGCACCGGCCCGGCTTCTGCAATTTTCATGCGCCGGATATACAGGGTGTCTCGTCGATAAATATTTTTCCCTCTATCAAGTTCTTGAGGTAGAAGCGAATTTTCGGGATAAGAGAATTCGGGGTGGAATAGAGGTGGAAAGCGACAATCCACT
>NW_012026987.1:875095-875508 GCF_000956235.1 Wasmannia auropunctata
TCAATTTAGAAAAGTTATAGGAACTAAAATACTTTGGAAGTGATTTATATAGTTAACTGAACTCTCAGCCTCAATGTTGTGACGTGCAACTATATCATATATATCTCTCAATCATACTATTTGTTGTACAGACCATACTAGAGAGATAACAATAATGCTTCGGTTGAGGCAACCACATATATAAAGATATTCTAACCGAATATTATTTATCCTAAGCACTATGGTTGTGACAACCGTACTGATGAGCATACCTTAACAGATGAATGTCATGTAACATCAATATAACTTAAATTCACATGCATTTCTTTCCCAAACATAGAGAATATTGTTGTAACATCCACAGCAATTTTTTTCCGTGTATTTAATTTCCGTTTGGATTATCTCACTATTATAATATGGATTCAATATTTATT
>NW_012026987.1:875528-967572 GCF_000956235.1 Wasmannia auropunctata
GCACTATGGTTGTGACAACCGTACTGATGAGCATACCTTAACAGATGAATGTCATGTAACATCAATATAACTTAAATTCATATGCATTTCTTTTCCAAACATAGAGAATATTGTTGTAACATCCACAGCAATTTTTTCCGTGAGCTGGAATATGCGAGAACGTTATTGCGGGATTACGAGAAATCCATTCGATGAGACCGCTCTCGACGGAAGCGATCTCGCATAATTCCGCGTGCGTGACGTGAGAATTGCGTCGTCGCTCCGCATCATTACGCCCGTTACGATTCATTACTCGATTATTCGCGCATTAAATTCTTTTCTTGCGCGCGCGCGTGTAACGAAGCACAGACGAACGACGCTATCGATCTGCGCTTTAATCGATCTCGCGTCGCGCGACGTTCGTCAGGATCAACGGCGTGGGTTGTCCTCGGTATCCCGTATGTCGGAATTGAAACTGGAATGGAGAACGATCGGCGGAGAGTGCGGATCGCGGGGCAGGGAGGGGACGGCACGGTACGAGGGGACAATCGTGGGATCGCGTGGCGAAGAGAGACAGAGATAGATTGGACAGGGGCAGGGGGAAGGGGGTACAGAGCGAGGGAGAGGACGACGCGGGAAACGTTCGATACAACGACGTCGGCTCATTCACGGTGGTCAGACATTTCGGTACTTGTTTCCCTATTAATATGCATGTCCTCGTCCCTTAGTCGTCCCTCTCCGCTCCTCATCCTTGTTTCTGTCCGCCCTCACGCCGCGTCGCGTCGCATCCGCCATCCTTTGGTCTGGTGCGTGCGTGTGTGTGTGTGTGTGTGTGTGTGTGTATGTGTCTCTCTTTCTCTCTCCGTCCCTCCCCGTTGTGTCGCCCTGTTCGTCGCCAACCATGAAATCCGCGTAGCTCGATGCCGCGCCGCGCCGCGCCGGTGTTTCCTGTCCGACCAAATAAATCCACGACTACTGTGTCCGCCGCTACCGCTGTGTAGCAAGCCCCGGGCGGGCTGTCCGCCCATACAAGACCCGTTACTACTGCAATACCGAGCGATTGATTGAAAGTTTTCCCGACGCTTTTTGCGGCGCTGTGCATTATATGCGTGCGCACGCCAACTTCAAAAGGCCGCGGCGCCCGTTTCTGTCCCGAACGGATTATTCTTTTTTTTTCCTCCTCTTTTTTCTTCCCTTTTTTTTTTCACTCGCCTCTGTATCGCGTCCTCTCGTCGCGCATTTTCGCCGGCGCGCGACAATCCCGGTCGCCGATCCGCGATTTTCGACGGCTACCGATAGCCGTCACGAGGTATTACAGGAGTCCCGTTCGCGCGGAAAGAGGAGGTGGGGGCGGGGGAGAGTGAAAAGATTTGCCTTGGAAAAATTTTCGGGTCAAGGGGCGAAAGCAATCGATGTTCTCGCGTGTAGTACAATAGTTCGAGGATGTAGACAGTTATTCATGCGCTTTGTTACAAACACGTATATTTCTCGCCGGCTTTAAACATTTCATTTTTTCTCAGGCGCTTAATGATACGTTTCGATAAATAACTCGTCCCCTCCCCTGCCGTTCGCTCTAATAAGAGAGAAACGAGGAAGCCAATGTTAAATAGAAACTTGTTGTCTCACGCCGCCTAACTGCAGATGACGCAAATGGTGTTCGAATTGGTTTCCGCGCGCGATCGTATAATAATTATATAAAATCATATTAATCTCTGGCGCTCAAATGTTTGTCATTTCTCCGACCGCGCATTTATTCTGCGGCGATAGCGAGCGAAAATCGAAACGGCAGCTCGTATATTTTATACGATCGTTCTATTTCACGACCTTCGTGAATATTCCGGCATTTCAACTGCGAAATTGTCTGTAGGCGTTTAGCGCTCATAACGCTCTCGCACAATTATTAATCTTTGTAATGGAGTTTTACAGACACCCGATCGCGATACCGACCGAGGCGTGGGAGGGGCGGGAAGGTGGGGGGAGGGGTGGGCAAGGGGACCGGGGGCCCAATGCGAATATTCCGATCACGAAACACGGTTGCATCAATAAACGTTGCAAATTTAGAGAGTACGATACGGGCATGTAACAAGTACGCGAGCTGAAAAGCGAAGTGCTGTCCGCTTATGTAAAGCTTGTTACTATCGGCATATCGAGCGATCGAAAATCAGTAACCGTCTCCCCCTCCTTCCCGTGTTGTTGTGCGCTATTTTTCCACGTCTGACGCACACACACGCGATATGGATGCGGCATAAAATTTTCACACACGTCTCGCGGTTATACGAATATATACGCGATTCTTTTTTGATACGAGATAGATGGCGATCCCTAGCCAGCTCCTGGCCAGAACGTTATCACCTTTCGATGATTTTGGCGCGGCGTGGGAACCGTTTCTCCGCTCGTCCCTTTCATACTCGTTCTTCGGGTTACAGTTGTCATTTTTACGCCTCAACATTCCTCACCTTTTCGTAGCCTCGTCGAAGGTTGCGGAGAAGTGTAGGCTAAAAGCTGAGGCTTCGATCGTCATAATACAGTTAGTCAGTTATTGTCATTAGGAAGTGTAACAACTTGACTGCAAATGGTATGTGGAACTTGTTCGTTCGAAGGGTCACGGAGAGAAGGCACGTTGTAACCGTAAGTGAAAAACTTGGATAAATATTTGTACGCGGAGATACATCGCGCGTAAGTTGCAGCGAGAAGTTAGATTTTGCCCCTGTCAGATTAATGTTCGAGCTCTCGTCAAAGTGAAGTTTATCGAAACAAGCAATTCGGCGACCGCCAATTTCGTCCACATTCTAAGCCGGCACAATCCTTCCCTCTTGCTCCTTGTTAACAGTCAAATCAGAAACGGCCGGATCACGAAACGGCGGCACGTCTAGAGTCAATTCCGCGTTGTTGTAACTTTGGGGGAGTGCAACACGGGCGTGTAATGCCGACTACAAACTGTAAGGCGATCTGTCTGTTTGTATAATGGCATTTATACTACTCCAACACTGGACGATCGAACAGTTGGCCGCGTACTTTCCGGACTGATAAGTACCTGTTATTTCGCGGTTCTCTGAGCACGCTCAAGTTTCAAAATGTATCGTTATGCTTTGGCAATGATGTCCGCGTAACGAATAGGAGGTGATGTAATTAAAGTGTCGTCTGTTAGCGCAAATCTCATAATTTTGTATTAGGAATATATTTATCAAGAGAGAGAATATGTACCTTTTTAACAATAAAACAGCTATAAATCGCAGGTAAATTATAATTATTCGGTTACAATTAAATTTCATTGTTAGAATTAATTCAAATTGTTCGTTTTAAACTCATTTTTCTAAAATTCTCGATCTTTGTTCCGTCTCGTTTCTCTCCCCCTCCCTCCCCCGCTCCCAATTAGATGCCAATCGAGAGATTTTGGTCGTCGTAATTCTTTTTTTTTTTTATTTCCCCGTCGTGATCATATCCCGGGTACGCAAATATTCCGATCACGAGCGCGGTGTTTGAGTGACGCCGATGCTCGTAACAACTTCGGACTACAAAACAGGGATATAACACTCGCGCCGTCGATGCGTCCGATACGGAGAGCGCGAGCTAACAGTCGCAACATGAGTATTTCGAACTGTCCTGCATTCGTTCGTCGCTTTCTGCAGCACGTAGGGTGACAACGATCCGCTTTATCAGTGGCGCGCGTCGCGCAACTTGAAAGCCGTAAAAATTCAAGCTTGTTCGCGCGCGCGCGAACAGGAATCAAAAGAGAGAAAAAAAAGAAAAGAGGACTGAAGGGAAAGGGAAAAATCTCTCGCACACGTCCGTATGAGAGATCGGAGACAGTTCGAGAGATTATCACGTCTTTGCAGGATTGGAGGGTACGCGTTCTCGCACGTACGCCATTCGTTCGAAACTTGGCGCAAACTCGAGCATCATCATCGGGAGGATCCACCTCGAATTTTCGAGATCCCGCGCGGCGTTCCGGCGCCGATTCTAGGCCACGCTATACGTTTCCCTCCGAAGCTCTCTCCTCTTTTGCTATCTCTGCCTTTCCAGAGCCCCCTTCTCTCTCTCTCTCTCTCTCTCTCTCTCTGCGCCTCCCTGTTTCGTCTCCTTCTCCCTGCGACGAAAACTGTGTCTATAAGCGCCGCGTACGTGTAGACGTGTTCCTAATTCCCAAGTGCGACCGGGCGGGTATCGATCGAATGTGTTCGATATCCAGGATCACGTACCCGTAACTCTTCCTTAACCGTCCTTTCGATGTAAACCGCTCCTTATCGCGGCCGCTGTAACTTCCAGGCTCTCGCGAACTTGTGTTAACAGCCGCGTTGACGTTTCGTTTCGAAGATAACTTGTCTTGCGATGAACGACGTATAAAGTGTTTTTAACTTAATCTGCCATTTTCCATCTGTCGAGATACCAGTAATCAGTAATTGTCGGAATTAAAATAAATTTTGCGATTTTATTGAAACTATGTATTTGAAAATTTTCTCATAAAGTTTATGTACAATAATTGTTTTATTCTTTTTGATTTTTACTCTCTAAATCATCCATATGACATTTCTTTTGTATATTTTACGCATCAGAGGAACTTTTTCTTTTAACAAATAACGGAACAATTTGGATGGAGGACATGATATTAGCTGACTGTATCTAAAATCGTATGCTCTCACCGCGAACGACATGAGCACAATGGACACCCGTGGAAGGCGATAGTCCGATAAATAGAAGCGCGGGAGCGTAATCGCGCGTGAGTTAGCTCCGTCTTTGCTATTATCGCCGCCTATTACCGGCGAGATAGCATTAGCGACGCGACGTCGCTGTCGCCTCGATCTCACGGGGTGTCGAGGTGTTTGGTAGTTGCCAGATACTCCGGGAGATAAACTCCTATCGATTATCAATCGCCGGGCCATTGGGCGGACGTACGCGTCGCAGCCAAATCGATAATCGGCTTGATAAGGCCCCGGTGGGATTCAATATTGGCCGCGGCGTATCCGGTAATGGGAATCGAAGGAGAAACATAAATCGATCCGCGCGTAGAGAGCACGCTCCGGTTCCACCGCCACTGCCGCCGCCACCGCCGCCGTCGTCGTCGTCGTCGTCGTTAACGGTCCGTCGATTATCAATTGACCGACTGTCGGCGTGCGAAGTCACGTTGCTTCATCGATGATGGGAGGCGGCTCGATAAGGTCTTCCGTGAGCTAACGAGCCGCGTTATTGCTATCCCACGCGCGCGGCTATCAACGCCGGACAATGGAAATCGAAAGAGAAACTCCCCGAGGACCGATCTCCGCGCAGATATAACGTCGCGCACTGCCCTCACCAATGGCGCTCGGCCACATGCAATAAAAACGACGCGACTACCGGCGACTTCCGACGTACATACGTACGATTTCCCGGTGATCCGGTGCTCGCGACAGCGCGCGGCGGAGGATCCCGAGGGACCGACGTTTCCGGAGCGGTTTTCTCGTTTCCCGACCCGCGCGTTTTCCTAACTTCTCCCCCTTCCCCCGCCCCTCACCCTACCTCCTCGGTCGTTCGGTTTGAAAATAATATCGAACTGTCGCGTCAGCGAGCGGATTGTCATTTACAATTTCGTAGTTGCCTAAGAAACCGGCGTGAGTGGAATAGATAAGTCGAATAGCATCAAATTTGACTTCAGGATTGACAGTTACATCTACAAGGAATATGCAACTTTCTTTGGTGACCGTTATAATCCCTGAATAGATGCAAATGTAATGGGAAAGCTTGCGTTATAAGCAAGAGAAGAAATATAGCCCCTTTAGACTTTTCTCCTCTTTTTTATATTATTTGCATCAAAAGATGTCACGTCAGAATAGGATTGAAAAGGAGCATTTTATCTCTGTTATTGTCTCCGTTAGAAACAAATAATTTTGCGGTTTGGTTCGTGCTTTTATTATCGTCTGATAGATTTGAGATAAGTAGAGAAGCCATCGATTTCCGATAATTAAGCATCTTAGAATGTTTCTCTCCCGAGAAACACACCGATTCTTTCATTCGTCAAGTCGCGCGTCACGGAATGAAGATCTTCATTTTTCTTCTCCTCCCGGGAGTTTCTCTCGTAAGTCGACTACAGAGATCTTCGAAACGCAGGTGAATTCAAATTCGTGATTATTAACAATTAATCAGGTCAGGGTGGCGTCTCGTTGCGCGTCGCGGGAAACAACGCCAGAGGCGACGCTGCTCTTCTAACTGCCAACACTCACTTTTGCTCATGCAGATACACGCTATACGCTATACGCGTAATATTGCTATTGACGCTAGAGTCTTCTGCGACAGATGCAGACAGATCAGAAACTTCAGTGCATTTACTTCAACCGGCGCGACGGTGTCGGTCTCGTTCTTGTCGATGCCGCTCCATTGTTTGGCCCCTTATTCACCGCGAGGGCTAATCAGCGCCTTCTATCTGCTCCCAATCAAGAGACATCCTTTCTTGCTCGTCGCGTCGTTACGGTTCCGTTACTAAAGGTAGATTTCAGGGCACTAGACAGACGAAATGTCAAAGGATTGGAGAGCAGCGTGACGACGCGCCACAATGATACTCGTATATTTCAATGTTTTCCCTGCGCGCTCTGTCTGATGTTACTACAACGGTAATTGTCACAGAAAATATGCGATCGGATCTATGTATAAATAATCGAGCACAAAATTTACATTATATTTATATATTTACATATACAAATATATATTTAAACATATATATATATATATATATATATATATTTATATTTATTTTTTTGTTCTGATTTTTTTATTATGATTAATCGAAATTGTTCGGATTGAAATAGAGCTGCATTTTTTATTTCCACGGTATTATGACGATTTTATTTAAAAGAAAAACGAAGGTTGCTACAAACACGGATTGTGTTTACGTAACAGACGCAAATCTATCTAAATGTCGCGGTTCATTTTAGTTTGAAATTCAGAGATCCGATACGTAGATATTTAAATAAATGAAAAGAAGCAACGTGGAATTCAAAGCGTGCGTGATAATGTGTCGCGGGCAGATTATTAACCGGTCGCGGGGGTCGATCGCTGCATAATTTCGAAACGGCAAAATCAGATAAAAGATCCATTGACACGGAATACACGCGAATACCGATATCGCGCGTTGCATCTGACGAATTTATGTTCGGCGTGTACTGGCAACACCCGGGCATCGATCCGCGCCGAGAGAGAGATCGTCGACCGATATGTCACGTCGATAGAATCGAGCGTATTACACTCGAATTTCGACTTGTTATACTGGCATAGTGATTAAATATCGACGGTCAGCATCCACGCTACGTATATTGCCTTATGGGACGGGCATCGAATCAATGCGCGAATTAGCGCGAATTCATGGCTCGCGTCCAATAATTAGTTTTCACGTTTCGTCAGCGCGTAAAATTAGCGAAAACGGCTGGACGATTTTAGAAAAAACCGTACCGTTAAAGGCTCGCATTGACGGCTTCAGTCGCACGATGTTACGTGCTAATAGCTAATACAAATCCAGGTTGTTAGAATCTATATACCCGGCATTGGGCGGGCACAGCACATCAAATTACAAGATGCTAACAAAGACACGAATGAACAATGTAGCGTATCGTTTTCCTGCTACGATTCGCTAAATCGCTTGCATGATCGCTGGCTGTTAGCCGCTGTTAATTTATTGCATTTTTCCATGCACCTTTGAAATAAATGCAGTGCGAAGTGACGCATGCGAACGAATCGTTTTTATGCCTGTCGCTGGCGCCGATATATACAGCTTCTTTGTGTCCGGCATATTGAAGAGAAGTAATGATGTATTTTCGTATTTCTAGATCGACGTATTTTTAGAAATGCAGTTTCGAATGCTTTAGGAAACCAATAAAATTTTTCCATCCTTTTTTCATTGCTAGGAATTTTTTATTTTATTATATCTGGCCTGAACGGTTTCCCATTTAGTAAAGCCAGAGAATGCGCAAAACTCTACAGGAAATTACAAACGACACAATTGCCTTGCGTCATTACTAAACTAGTACATGTATACAATTCGTGTATGAATCCCGACGACAATAAAAAGATCTGCAGATATAATTTTGTTTACAAAAAGTATGCAAATACTACTTTGGTATAATTTCGAACAGCCGACCGAATATTCTCATATGATAGATGAAAATTGTCAATTATGTACACATAAAATGGCAGCTTTCAGAATAAATCATGAAAGTCATTACGAATAATTTAATGTACTTAAAATGGCAGCAAATGTAGCCAGCATTTGATCGCGTATTTGATTCAATCTGCGGAGCAACAAAATTTAACTTGCTTATTGCGTAGAGATAATTGCGAAGCGGGAGGCGATTGCAACGAAATTTTCATTTTAATTGAAAATTTGTAATTAAAGGAGCGATATTTAAGAGTGGACGCGAGGAATAAAATTTCTTTAAGTTTTTCAAGATCGTAAAAGGAAAATTAAAGCATGGTAGATTTAGCGGAAAGATTTTCGAAATCGTAAAGGGTCGCAAGAATCTGCTGTTGTAAGCAACCTGTGTATCGCGTCGGCATGATCGCACGCACGTTCTTCGAGGGAAATACCGCGTACTCGCTCGTGCGACGGTAAACGGCCACTGTCAGTTATACATATATACATCGCGTCGTGCGTGAACGTATGTATGTGCGTATACGCGGGCAAAAGCTGCGGCGGTTCACCGACATCGGGGAATGGCCTTTTTTTTTCCATCCTCGTGGCCGCCGCGCTGATGCGGGATCGGGGGGGTGCGCGCCCCGATCACAGAGCGCTGCGCTTTTTTTTTATTGCCCGAACGAGCAGCGTCCCGTGCGCGCGCGATAGCACCCGCCTAAGGTGGTAAAGGCACGTAGTCGGCTTCCCTTTACGGGGGCGGGGCGTCGTAAAGCGGAAAAAGGGGATAGCGTGGATAATTAACCCGGCAATAACCCGTTGTATGTAGATCGCCCCTTTCCGAAGGCGCAGGGAAACTATTATGAAAGGATGATCACGCATGACCGGCAGCGGTCGAGAATACAGCCTATACACAGAATATTACGCGTCGTTATTTGACAGAATTAGTAGTTTCGTTAGTAGAGGAAAGAGAGAGAGAGAGAGAGAGAGAAGTGTGGGAAGAGAAAATACGTTTTATAAGCCATCCTGTGGGATCGAGAATTTTATTGACTCGTAAAATAGAGCTACGATTTTTTTTTACGATTCAGATAAATGCTAATTGCACACATACTTTGACGCTGTTAACGGGCAGTTAAACGCGTATCTCAAAACGAATTTAGATTAGGGACAGGAGATTTCTTGTCGGGATCGCGTACGACGTTATTTCAATCTCGATATAAAATGCATCTACCGTACTTATGCTAGTAAACAACCTATAAATACGATCGGGTGAAGAAAGTTTGAGTAAACGTTTGTAACTTTATGAAGACGCGTTTCCGTTTGAAAAACGCGAAATCTATCTGGCGCAAAGGCTGGAAGATAAGGTTTTGGTTGTCTGCGTGGATGAATTTGATTCGCGGATCAGAAAAGTGCTTTAACTTTTATCCTCGCAAAACAGCCCGTATCTCGTGAAGTAGAATCGGGAACAATATTTTTTTTGGGGGGGGGGGACCTGTGTGATGGAAGGCAAGTGAGAATACCGCTCTAGGGGTGTCGTCTTTCTGTCGCGTCAGCAAAAGTCCACAATTTGATGGGAGCGCGGATGACCCTACATATAACGTAAACAAGATAAATAAAGAGAGAATACGGTTGACACGGATTAAATTGCTCCACCACTTTTTACCCGATAGATTTCACTGTATAAAAATTTGTACGTAGGTTTTACTCCCGTGATACTCGTACATTAGAAGCGTATACATCTTATGTACAACATAAAAGCGTAACTCTGTGCGCGTGCGCGCATTAAACGACAGAATTTAAAGTAGGCCAGATTTTTTTTTCGTAAACTGGAGCAGTTTATTTAAAAGCACGAAATTCGTATATGATGCTTTCAGAAGCAGCAAACTTTTGTCTTATTTTGAAAAGATTATGCCAGTATATCAGTATATGCAAGGATTGAATTAGCTGCAATTGAATTTCATCTGGGGCTACCACCACATAATTCGTTCTACATTCAGTTAATTTAGGATTTTTATTAAACTGTTCAAAATTGTAAATATATCTTTTACATTTGCGAAACAGTCTATATTTACTGTTCGCGCCACAGATTTCTCTCGCACGATCGACAAGCAGGATTTTTCCGCTTAATGCACGCTTAATTTTAGCTTCGTCCGATATATATTAGTTATTATGATCGGATCGACCGACCGAGGAACACTGTGAACAACTTTTTGAAAATATTACGATGCAATGGACGCGGTGCCACGATATTAAGTTCTCGATGAGAATGACTTTATATAGGCAGGCACACATCCGATCGGAAGAAAGGAGGGACGAAAATAAGTACGTGAAAGTTAAGAAACTCGAGAACTCAGCATCTTTCCCCTGCGGTTAAGGCCTGGCAAGTCGCGCGGGAGGAAGCGGGCGCGAGGGAGAGTATAAGGCCGACACCACATAACTTCCACCGCATATTGGTCGACAGGTCGAGGAGTAACGGGAGGGTGGTTACGTTGGGGCGAGTACTAGGGGGAGGAGGGATGCCATATCCAATATTATCGAACGAGTTCCAGAGTCTGACGCTCTGTATGGGGATTTCGATGAGGCGGGCTAGCCGTGGGAAAAGGACGAGGAGGAGGTGGAGGAGGAGGCGGAGTACGGGGGGTCGCGGGGTGAGTTGCAATCTCGCAGTTTGACTTGGGGGTGCGCGCGTCATGTTTAAGCGGCAATTTTGGCATCCTGCAGACCCCGGACCCCACCTTCTTCAACCGCCGTCGTCGTCGTCGTGGCGCTCCTACCCTGCGCGGCCGGCGGTACCACCCTTTTGCGATCCTTATGTCCCCCTTTCCCTCCGAGAGGGGGGGGGAGGAGGGAGGGTTGCCTCGCCTGCTACTGACAGATAGGACGAAACTCGCGTCTCCAGTGCCGCCGAAGCCGAGGCATTGGAATTGCACCAATACATTGCGGGATTCTGGCGACGGCGGTGTCGCGCCATGCGGTTGCTTCGCGCGATCTATAGGATCGAGTTGTACGCGCTGTTGAAACGATGGCTCTTGTACGTGGTAGACGCGCGGTAAATACACACACACACACACACACACACACACACACACACACACACACACACCCACACAAGATAAATAATAAGTTTGCTCACTTGTTCGCATCCGCGGGCAATTCGATACGGTTCTCTTTCTTCCCTTCTCCCTTTCTCACGCAGCTCTCTCGTAGTTTATTTGATCAATCTCACATATCGATTTCTTTTTCTGAGCGGTATAAGTGTTGCTACAAAACGCACTCACCATACGGCCACGTTTTTATTGTAAACACGGAAAAGCATTAAGTGTTCGCGCGCTATTTTTGCAGTATAGGTATTAGTTTGTTACATATGAGTTAAATAAACAAGTTAGATAAAGTTTCAAATAAATTAATTACTAAATGAATTATATTAGTAATTAAGTAATCTTTATCTTACGATATGTGGTCAAAGTCGAAGTTGGATGAATTGATTAAAGGAAATAAAATGCCGCCGCTGTAATTATTTCTCGCGTAAACTAATTCTGTTGATACATGCGGGACTTTAGAAGGATCACAAAACAATGTCGCGCGCAAATAACGTTATAACACCACACCGCCTCGTGAGAAAGTTGAGGGATGCCGCCTTTCGGCATATTATATTTTACACCAATGGCTGATCCACGGAGACACCGACGAAGCTATTACCCTAAACAATCTTTCCATCGATAACCGTTTAAGCCACTTAAACCCTAGCCGACCGGAACGAGCGAAGTAAAAGTACGAGCGATTAAGGTTAATTTTCTTTAAGTACCCTGTTAACAGTACGATAACACTGAGCGGCGAACGATAAAATTACCAGGGGTTCGAGAAAAGGGAGAGAGAGAAAGCGCGCGCGCGGTCAGTATATATACGAAGAGTGGAAAAAGGAGTAAAAAGAGAAAAAAGAAAAAAAAATAACGATGTCGCCGGGCACGTCTCACCAAATCGCCATGAAATATATTTCGCCGACTCAGCCCACCGTACGATCGTACCGTTTTGCCGAAGGAAAGAATCGAATATCGAACCGGAGCCAGGTCGGCAAAGAGGTAGCCAGGCGATCAAAGGAGGAATGGAAGTTAATTCTTTCTCTCTCTCTCTCTCTCTCTCTCTCTCTCTCTCTCTCGTTCTTTTACGAGAAATTTTTGCGACTAATTCAGGTTGTCCCGAGTGTATCACGTGAGAAGCGTTCGTGTCGCCGATGTCGATGCTCTTAAGATAAACGCGTAAATTGACAACCGCCGATCCTCACGTCCTTCACCGCGGCCGGAAAGCGCGAAGAGCACGACACCGCGAAGTCGACGTTAGATCCCGGTTCTAGTTAACGGTCGCGCATGCATGCAGGGACGCTATTTTAATCAGCGGGAAAATGGGAGTTACGCGGTTGCCGTTTAATCGGATCATTAATTAGAAACTGACGTCGTATGTGCGTCAGACACGCGGGGGAGAGGGCCAATAACAGCGGTGGGAAGACGTGGCGGTTTTGCCATGGAGAAAATTACGGAGTATCGCCGTTGATTGATCGGCCAATTAATTAGACATTGACGCGCCGGGCTTGTGTATAGCGAGAGCGAGCGGCTCGTGCTCGTGCTCGCGAATTCGGAATGTAAGATATACTGCGGACGTTTAAGTCGGCTGCACAGTTGCACCCTTTACCAGAGATATTACCTGCCCTCCCCCTTCCTCCCCTTCCTCCCCACGCTCTCTTTAATGTAACGACGCGACTAACGAACCGTGACTACGGAATAAATGTAACCTACTTCGTGAAACGAGTATAGCGGTAACTGTAATTGAGGTATCGACAAGAAAATAAATCAAATCGCATCGCCTCGTTATTGATGGAGCCAATTATGCTCCGTGACTCTTCTTTCTCCTTTCCCTCCGGTCCAATTTTACTAAATACGTGTTTTTCTTAACTCTTATAGCCACAATAAGTTTTGCAATGTTGTCCCGATAGGAAATATTATATGAAATTCCACCGCACTGATTTGGCTTGGTAATTTTAGGGGATTAAAATGGTTTCGCGATTACGAAATCACTTATTGCTACATAATATCTGTAAAACGTGCGCCGAGCAATGCTACATTGTTGCCATGGAATGTAACGCTGTAATAATTACTCGCCGTCAATAGTTTAATTAATACGATAATTAACGTGGTGGAATGGAATTTTAATTTCATTGATAATTAATTTTGCCGGTCGAACATAATAGTCGACGATCTTTTCGTTCTCGCTAAATACACGCGCGTCCGATTAATCAAAGCCGCCGGCGAGGAGAAAGTCAGTCCCCGATTCCGATGCCGCTCTTCCCCGTCGTCGTTTCCCGGTACGCCGTTCCCTCGCAGTTTACCGTTCGTCCATCAGCGCGGGATATAGGATAGGGCGGTCTGCATGAAAGAATTTCGTGGCAAAAAGCGTGCCACCTAAACGGAAATAAATCTCGCGTGCCGCGTTTTCTTTCGCCGGAACTTCGTCAAAGTCGGCAACAGACGTGTCGTTTCGCCGCGGAATTCCTCTCGCCGAACCCGTGGGAGAAGGGTCGCGGCATCGATTTGCGGCCGCCAGTTTTCTATCATACATCATCGCGACTATTTTTCGAGCGCGACGCTGGAGCGAGGTCGTCGCGCAAGTCGAACGGGGAGTCGGCTTTTTACCAAATAGCAGCGGCGTCGTGGCCTCCCGCACGCACGCCCCGCGCGCGGGAGGGGATAAATTCCCGCGGGAACTTTATTAATGACAGGGAGCTGATTAACGATCGGCGCTCCACTTGTCTACTCTAACTCACTCGCTCTCGTCTTATTGCAGTCGTAGCTCTTCCACCGTAGCTCTTCCGTCCGTACGTACCGAGGCGATTCGAAATGTATACCGCCTTTCCCCATTGCCCGTTAAATCCTTTAGAACGCTGCTACTCGCGCTAATGAGAACGCGCCTTGAGAATGCGGCGCTTCATAAGCGCGCGGAGAGGCGCGAATAATTTATACGAGACGAGTGTAATTACATAATAATTACGCTAACGATTAACGCATACGGAATTACCGTAGCGTCATCGTTATGATTTGTTGTCTTACCTAGGGCGCGGGGAGTTTAACGAAGACGCGGAAAGAACCTTCTCCCCCTTCGCCCCGGGGTGGCGAAAACCCGGTTGTCGTGAAGATACTTGTGCAAGGATGCTCTCTTATATTTTCGCGCCCCCGCCCTCGTTAGCGCAAGACAAAGGGGCTGCGAAATATTGTCTAAATAGCGGGAACTCACCGCAATGCATTTTGTTAATACACCGGCATTATCGTGCATTATGCCGTCCGTGCGTATATCTACACGAGTTTTTGACTATTAAAACGAATAGCGTTTTCCAAGAAGGGAAAAAACCGGAGCGGTACAACAAACACGTGTATATATGTATTTCGCGAGAAAACGTAAATTCACAGTGGAATGGCGTTTAACTTGTTATTAATATAGCTCATCGGCTTCGTGCACACATATAGGTATACGCACCTCTTTCCAAGGGGTTATCGCAATCGAGCCAACAGGTTACTTGCAGGCTGGAATCTTGCTACTTGCACTACCTTGTTTGGAGTTTAGATGAATGTGTCTTACCTCTGTGGCCCTCCACTAACCGAGCCCCGGCATTTAACTTGCTAATATCATATTCATTGTATATTCATCGTCGGCACGGAACAGCCTGTACCTTCAGGTAACGCTTGTTTCGTATGCTCACTTGTAGCGGCATTATTTTCCTGACACCGAAGCGAAATTTATTTATTAATTAAGAAAGATAAATGAATTAGTTTTCAAAAAATAGCTCTGTTTTTTTTATTCGCATTCATCACGCTATTACTTCTTTGCAACTTTCTTCACGTAAATTCAATTTCCGATTTAAATATATTAAATTCGCAATTAATACACATCTCACATGTGTTTTTCGAGGCTAATCCATCGTAGTAGTCTCGTGATGAATGAACGCAGATGTCGGATGCTGTTGCAGATTACCCTTCGCAAAAAGTGTTCCCAACGTCGGCGCATGCGACGTTTACCTCTTTTTTTTAGAAACAAACTCGAGCTTAGGAAAGCGCGGTGGCCTAACCGTCCATTCAATTTATCAAGCGTAATGAAAATATAAGGCGGCAACCACATTAATCGCGACAATCAATCATGTAAGCGAGCCCGGACTTACCCCGCAAACTTGGTAACTTATCGTCTGGCCATTTATAGTTCGGCGGACTTCGCATTGCCGGCACTTTAGTAAACACTTTTGCTGTAATGTGGAAGCCAAGTAATAGCCCTTCGCGTATCTTACATATTTGATTTTTACAGATTACCACACGATAATTCTTCGATAACGATTTGTAACAGTTATGCGAGTTTGCTGATTTATTCGCTACATAATTTATCTGAATTCGCTTGATTATACTTCATCTTGTTGTAAAACATAAAAGATAGTAGTATACACATATATATCTATACATTCTTATCTTAACGAGTCCAACTTCTCGGCGAGACGCAATGTTTTAAATATCCCCTTGCGGAGATAGGAACAAATTCAAGTATATATACCTTTTCTGCATCTTCGAGCTTTCTCTCTCTTTCTCTTTCTCTTTCTCCAAATTTCTGCGTGCTTTCGAGAAACAAATTGCTGCGGCCGCCCTACGAATAACGCCCTTTTTACGCAACGTTCTACGTTTACATCCGTCTCCGAGAGGGGTGACACTGTTCGTCGGTGCTACAGGCAAGGATGCCGGAATTACGAAAGGTTCATTGAACGAGCGAGCATCTCTCCCCCTTCCTAGCCTAGGGGTTTCTCGTATCTCTCTCGCTTTTCGTCTAGCCATCCACCCTTTCGTTGAATTTCGATGGCCCCGAGTCGATACACGCTCCCGAATGAAAGAGTAGAAAGCTAGGCAGGGGCAATCGTCCGAAATGGAGGAGGTAGAGCCCAATTTTCTTACGACGCCCGGGTGCGGCGGTGACTACGTGAGAGTCGTGAGTAGAATTCTGTTTACCCTTCGCTCGAGCCGCCATTTGTTCCATCCACTCCACATTCCTCTCCGCACCACCGCTTCTGCCCGCTCTTTCCGCGCCGTCCTTTTTCGCCGGCAATTCACCGTCCTCCGCGTTGTTGCATTGACTAAAAACAGCGAATTGCCAGCGACGGGCGCTCCGGCAACTCGGAGCTAGATAGCTTTAATTACCTCGGTCTGCAGATAAAATAGCCGCGTAATTTCAATATAATTGTCCATACGTCTCTCTCTCTCTCTCTCTCCCCCCCCCCTCCCCCCTCTCGCCTGACGTTAGCGACTTTACGTTATCTCTCACGAATAACGTTAACCGTGTAGTCTGTGCGGTGCATCAGTCTTGTAGCTTACTGCACTACAGCTTCGAAGGTTTTTGCGAAATTTCGCGCGATGCGATCTTCCTTGAGAGCGAAATTACTTGAAATTGACTTTGTTGCAGACGGGTGAGAGAGCATCTTTTAATCTTTTTACCGATCAAGATCCTTTCACGACCGATGATTTCATAATTGAATTATACATACGTCGCGAACGTAGAAAAATTGTCCTTTACGCGCTCTCTCTCTCTCTCTCTCTCTCTCTCTCTCTCTCTCTCTCCCGTATTATTTCGAATTCTTCACTCTATATCTAAAGACGGTTATTTGCCGAGACGGCTATCTCTTTAATTGATGAGTAGTATCTCCTTTTGCCCTCTTTCCACCGAGGACGGATTATGTTTCTGTCGCAGGGTAATTTTATTGTGCCGCTACTTTTCTACAAAAATTGTGCGGCATGCGGTCACGACAGACTACTAAGTGTAGGATTAGGTAGATAAGACCAGTTGCACATAGCAGTAAGACTCAATTATATTACGAAAGTACCGACTGCGCGATTGCGTATAGAAATTCTACTAATGTTACTTTTTAGCTTTAAATCTTTTATTTTCTCCTCCGTGCTCTCTTTGTTTTTTAATCCGTGTTTAAGTGCTTTGCACAAATTATTACAACGACGTGTGTTTCTGAAATGCTCACGTCACAATTTCAGCGGCACTTTTCACTCTATTAAAACGTAATCCAAATTCAAAACATAAAAAGACGGCTTTTAAGGTTCTTTTGCGGTGATAAAAAATTCAAATCTCTTTTAGTAATACGTTTTCCTGAAATTTAATTTGTTAGCTGCAGAAACCGCATTTAATTGTAGATGAGATTCGTATTCACTCGAAACATCAAATTAACATTTAAATGGCCAATAGCGGCGCAAAATGTTTCGCGCTTATTGAATGTCGTTATTCACCGATGACGGTATATGGTCTCTTTGATTAAGAACGAGTCTTCGAGGACGGCAATAAAATAACAAGTGTAAAAGCGAGCTGTCGCCGGCCTGCATAGTACGTATGGGGAAAATGGAGCACGATAATAAATATCACAGCCGTGACATCGGTAGAACAGATTAATCGCGCGGATAACTTCACTTTTAAAGAGGATGGACGCGGCTTTGTGATGATTTTATACCTCCAAGTCCGTCTCACCCTTATTACCAACATCTGTTTCCATTATCAACGATATAGAGTCAAAATGTATTTAAACTAAAACGCGGCGGAGACGCGTTCGTTGATAATTTATTTGCACAAATCTGGAGAAACGAAGTATCTGCAGAAACATGTAATTGGAAAAGTAACGAAAGTAAAATTTCATATTTTATGAAATTTCGTACATAGCGGGACGAGAAACCAGATTATGATTACGGACGGTGAAGTATGTGCACACATATTGCACGAAAAATTATATTTTAGAACGATTACGTAATTGGATTGAATGAATAAGTAAGCAATAAGATACATCTCCGACTGTATTCTCTCGTTTTCGCCACGTGTCTCGCGGCTGATTTAACATTACGTCAGATTCCGTCTCGTCTAAGCGACTCCGATAAGTGTACCATTTGCGATTCTGACACGAAATTATCGTCATTGGGCGAGAATGTCAGAAGCATTTCGAGGCTTCGCCGTCCGGTCCGGGTTTTCGCGCGCGGCCGCGGGAATACATCTCGCTCGCGATACAGAGATCGAATGGATAAACCATTTCGCCGCGTACGAAATATAGCGCGGATGAGGAGGACCGAATTAAATTCCCCGCGGCTAGAAACGCCGAGCTATCGTACTGCTTTGTCCGCGAGTTGTTGATAATGTTTCGAAGCCGACGCTCAGGAGATAGAGGACGAACGGTGTATGCATGGTGGACGGCGCACTATGTGCGTGGCGACACAAAAGAGAGAAAGAGAAAGAGAGACAGAGTCGGCGACCGAGGAAAGCTAAGAGGGTTCGAACCAGGAGGGGTGGTGGAGTAAACGAGGAAGAGAGAGAGAGGGGGGGGAGAAATAACCGACGGTCAATGACAGAGCTTCCTGCGGTTTTCTCTGCTCGTCCGCCTGTATTCACGGCTCAGTAAGCTGGCAATAAATCCACTCTCTCTCCATCCCCAACCCCTGCCCGCTCATTCATCCACTTGCTGCCTATGCGCGTGTACGCACCCTCGAAACTCGGCGTTTTGTTGAATCGCCGGAATGAGATTGTAAATTGACATAAATTAAATTTGAAATGGCTCTATACCGGAGCGGCCAGCGACGCACCGACGAGCGAGGCATGTCATGTGTTTCTGATTAACGCACTCGCATTACCCAAAACCCCCGTTCCATAAATAAGACATTAAACGCGTACCTTGTATCTATACGGATCATTTAATTCGTAAGACTAGAGACTGTCGCTGAGTTTACTCGGAATAATACATTTTGGCCGACAATATTTTTCCATGATAGAAGAATGGATTATAACATGACTGAAAAGTATTAATTATATTTGTGTTATAATTGAAAAATGTTGCATGCCATATTTACTCCAATGTCTATAAACATCCGTGAATATTACTCTGAAAATAAAACTTCATTTCGTTTTATTTCGTTAATTTTTCATTCTGTTTCGAAAACGTGTAAACTCGTTGCAAATGAAAAGTATGAAATGCAATAATGTCGTCTGTAATTTGTGCGGAGAAATTATTTGTGTTTTTTGTAATTTTAATTAGCGTGATGATGTTTGGCGAGGTGTCATACGCGGCGAGAATGGAGGGTTTACGGTAGTCTCGCCGAGTGTGTCGCTCGCCGAGATACTGCGCGGCGGGCAGTGGGTAGCCAAACAAAATCGCCGATTCTGCACGGCCGATTAGTATCATATTCGTCGATTAATCCCGTAATATCGAAGTCTAATATTTGTCTCGCAGCGGGCGCTATCGATCGCCATATTCCCACCAGTGCTCGTACGAGAAATTCGTTGGCTGTTGACAGAGAGAGCAAGAGAGAGGGGAGGGAGGGGGGGGGGAGAAGAGAGAGAGATCGAAGCGAGCAATCGCGTTGCCCCATGGGTCCCTTCTACAGAGTGCACGAGGTCACTTCCGGTGTGACGTGGACCCATTCGAAACTATTCGACGTTTAGCTCGCACGGGCGATCAAAGACTGTACCGCTCGCTTCGGCAGTTCCCCACGGTGCTGCAACGGCATCTTGGAAGGATCCTTGGGCACCGTCGTCGTCATCGTCGTCGTCATCGTCGTCGCCATCGTCGCCGTAGTCGACTCCGTCATCCAATCGTCGTCCAATCGCCGTAGTGCAAGTTGCATCGAGATTTCGTACCGCCAACAGGAAATCCCATTCGAGGAACCCTGGTAGCTAAGGTAGCACCGGTAGTTAATCATCGGCTGTTGCCAATAGTTTCACTGTCCGTAGCACGTAGCTTCTACATCTCGCCTCGGTACTCTCGCGGCTCTCCCCCCGTGTATAACTTGTCCAGATGTAGTTCCTTATCCAACGTCAGCTGGATGTAGCCGAAGTTTATTACGCCGGTAATGTCTAAGTTGCTCGTATATCGGTGATAACGCGGACGCGGAGAGTTACAGAGAGAGAGAGAGAGAGAGAGAGAGAGAGTTCTCTCGGATGGTACATCTCGCCGCGTTAACGATTTTGCTTCGGCTATATCCGGGACGTCGAATTTGTTAACCAGCGGCATTAAGGTACACGGATATCGTATTACACCCCGGTAACAACGCGCGACGGTGGTAGTTGCCGAAGGAACAATGTCTGCTAGCACGATGCGAATTACGTGTGTACTTATTCATGGGAGGCATTTAGGTTCAATCCGCGTTGCGAATCAATCCTCCGCGGACACGTAGCACTAACTTACGTAATGTAATTGCATGTACTATCCACGCGACGTGATTATTGATTATAGTTCTCCTTTAGGAAAGGGGAGATACAGGGAAATACAGTTCAATTCGATCAGGAGAAGTAATGTAATTTATGCGAGAGCACAAGCGAGCGCCCCCCGTCGCGTGTCTTCGAAATGATAAGCTTTTAATTCAGGCAGCACTCGTTTTTTCTTTTTCGCTCTCGCCGCCGGTGGAACAGCGAACGAACAGCAGCGTTAATTACGTCCACGATTAAGAGAAACGGCCGGTTTTCGATCAGTCGCGTTTCCGGCGTCAATCGCGTTACAAACGGCATTAGCGAGAGTCGGCCCGCGTGAGCACCTACGATCGCATGTAATCATCGGCCGGCAATCGCGGCCGTGTAATTTGCGGACAATCGCTTTTTTTTTCTTTTTCATTTAGCGGCGGACGTTTCCGCGTCGAGCCGCGCCGCGCCGAGCCGAGCCGAGTCCGATCCTCCGTCCACTCTCCGCGCTCGTGCTCGAAATAACAGAGTTCGTGGGAGAAATTGGTGTAACTCGGTGCTTTGCGGGCCATTAATAAAGCGGCGCTCGAGCGCCTACTCGCAGAACTCGCGCGCGTGCATTCGTCGCCGTCGCCGTCGCCCCGCCGGCGCTGATTCGCGCGAATATACCGCGGACACGTCCGATGTACACGTGCACACGAATGGGCACTTACCGGGGCGACTCGGCACGGTGACCGAGCACGCTCGCTCACGCGAGGAGCGCGGAGTGCCCCGTGAGTGCGAGGGCCGGGCTCTCGGCTTCTCCGTCACGGATTCGCGAGCGGAATCGATGCGCGGGGCGGGTTGAAGCCCCCGGTGAGGACGACGAGGACGACGAAAGGGGAGCAGTCATTACCCGCGTTTCGTACGTGCGGGGCGACTGCGAGCCCGTAATGTCGGTCATTACAGACAGATATACAGATAGATGGAGTTTATTACGTAACACATACGAGACAGGGCCCATTCGCGGCGCGAATATAATTCTGACGCGGAAGAGAGGAGAGGATAAAGTGTTGCATGTTAAAATATTATGAAAAAAATATTAATAAATATATTCAAGTTATCGATGCACAAAAGACAGTTACGTTACATGCGTTCAACAAAAGGAAATTCTAAAAATTGTATATATATATACGAATGAAACGTTTAACATATTTATTTTCTTTACAGTACTTTGAAAAAAATAAGTCGTCTTAGTTAATAGAATAGCGTTGAGTTTAGCGTAACTCAATCACTAAATCGGCAAAAGTTGATTGATAAAACAAGAAAAATTAGTCTTTTAATATCTCACTCTAAAGTTTTAGGAAAAAATTTTTTCAATTTCTGGTCTAATTAATTTATCATCGAACTCGTTAAGACATTTAGGATAATTTTTTTGTAGAAACTATCGGGTAGCTTTTTCGCGATGGAAGGATTGTTCATCACAAGTTCTGATAATGAACGCGAATGTTACGATATTAAGCTACGTCAAAGTACATTGCTATCATGCTCCAGATTTCGCAGGAATTTCCGTCGGAAACGCGAACGCGCTGATCAGATTGAGCAACCGGCGCGAACGTTAGCGCGACGAGATCATCGTCAAAGGATTAATTAAACGTAACAAAGAAATAAAACGGCGACGTTATCCGTGGCGGGATACACACATGTACTATACAAAGTACGGTGGATCGCGGCCGCCATCGCCGGTATCACTCGGGGTATCTCGCGTTTTCTCGTGGCTATCCGGCCAGGCGAGAACCGGAAGTTGGAGCGCACAGCTCTTTTCCGGTGGCATGGCCAAGCGTTTGCGCTCGAACGGCGGATTAATCGCGATACGCGTCAGGCAAGAGAACGCCTGGCACGATGGGGCGGAAGAGAGAAAGATGGATGAAGAGAATTAGATGGAGAGAGAGAGAGAGAGAGAGAGAAGAAAACGAAGACAGAAAGAGATAGAGAGAGGATCTTCGTGTATTTCTTGGATGCATACAAAGGTAAATCACGGCTCGTATTGCAATTTGTTAAACATGCTCTCACTGTTGAGATGAGAGAGCTCCTTTTGAAGAACGAGGGTATGACTGAAGCAAGATTACCGTGCCTATTTTACGCGATACAGGAAATTCATTGTCAAGAAATCATTATAGTGTCTCGACGAAACGTGAGGCACAAGCGATACGGTATCTACGACAGGGTATCTGGAAAAGTTAATTAAAAGTGCAATTGATTTTTGCATATTTCAAGACTGTACTCTAAATTCTCTATTTACTGTTCTCTCTCTTCTCTCGGTCTTTCTTTCTTGGGCACGTTTTTCAAAAAAGATAGTAACGCGCCATATTGATTGCCGGCATTTATTATTAATGTGATACAGTAGAGAGTAGGATTTTTTGTTCTCATTCGCTGATTATTTTATAATCTAAATAGGTCTGTGCATACGTATATGCAGTGTACGTGTGACATTTAATTATTAATTATTTCCGAACTAAACGATTATTTCTTATAAACATACAATCATGTAGCATTCAATTAGGGGATATAAAGTACAGTAGTATGTATAGTACAAATGATTCGGTGGAAATAGATAGTAAAATTTATACACGGCGACAACGAACAATGAAAAATGAAAAATTACTTTAAACGGACGACGTTTTACCTTCTTTTACTTATTTTAAAATTCCATTAAAATCGCGTATCTGTGCGCGTAGTTCGAATGTTAATCGAAGAATCTGTTTGAAAGTGTAACGAAGAAGAACGAGTGCAGAAGCAAAGCGACGAAAAATAAAGGATCGTCCTTTGAGTTGTTTATAGAGGTAAGTCGTGGCTTTCACGGAATTTGCATAGCTTTCCTCAAGAAAATGGGCACGTGGAGGAAAATAAGGAACAAAGGGAACGGCAATTTCGTTGTTGACAGTAGAAAAATTACCGTAAAAAGATTACGTGTACCGTGGATCATCAAAGCACTATTAAAATACACTGCGAATTGTCAAACTTGCGAATTATTTCATAATTCTTACGAAATAACGTTGAAATTGAATGTAGAGAGAAATGTAGAAATATGTAAGCTATGTATTTTTAATATTAAGAGATACTAAAATAATCATAAGCTATTCAAATTAAATGTACATCTTTTCTAAAGATATATGAGACGCAAGTACATTATAAAAACATTATAGAATGTCTTTAAATATATTATGTTATGTTAATATGCAATGTTTTTATATATTTTTGAAAATTGATACTTTTTGAAACTTTGTCACATATTTCTATCTTCTCAACTATCAATAATGATACTAATTTTACTGATCACAAAATTAACGAGAATATATATAATTAACAAAATAGCAATTTACACAATTATTCTTCCAATTAATTTGTAAAGAGAAAGATTTTACAGTTTAATATATAGGCATATCGATATAATCATATTCGTAAATTGCGATGTGGAAAGGATGACGTCATTAGAAGCGTATGGGTGTCGGGCGGATTGACCGATATGGAGGCAAAGAGAAAGCGAGGGGGGGGGGAGAGAGAGAGAGAGAGAGAGAGAGAGAGAGAGAACGCGTCGGATGTGTTTACAAAGGTAAATCGCGGTGGTTTTCGTGAAATTCGAACCGGTGTCGGTCGCGCTGTGAAAACGAGAACTGACGCCCGAGGTATGGAGTAGTTTCACGAACAACAAAGGACAAAGCTTCCGCGGCAATGGATATCGTAACGAAGAATGGCGCGCGGCGAGATTCGCCGTTAATAATGTACGTTCGCATTAACAGCGCCGTACAGTTAAGAGTATAATTGAAGTGGTCGGAGAAAGAGAGAGAGACATATAAAGTACAGATATATAAATTATGCGTTCGCGCTAATGCGACAGGAGGCGGGGGAGGGTTTTCGTGCGCGAGAAATTTCTGCACGGCTAACGCCCCGAACGTGGGGCGGAAAACGCGACGCGCCGAGGTCTCTCCTCATCGGGTTAATCGCTCTACGGGGAGGACAGGAAATGCACAAGGGCTGAGGAACGCGAGTTACTCGGCGCTTGTCGTTCAAAGCTAAATCGTGGCTTTCATGGAATTCGACAACGACTCGCATTCGCTCGAGAATACGCGCGTATGTAAACCGAAGAAGAGAAAGAGGGAGAAGGGAGAGAAGCTAATTTCGCAGATAACGATGAACAAGGCGCGTAGGTGGGGGGAGGGGGAAAGCTGTAATGAATTGTGGCCGGGAAAGGATTAAGCACGTTCATCGTGCCATAACTTTGCGCGGGTGTACAATCGGGTTGAAGAAGTGCGTTACGGTTTAGTCCGACAAATATTTATTGCGTCTTTTAATCTCCCGGCTGCGCGCACCCATCTGCGCTTCTTAATCTTCTCCCGCTTTGAGATATTTAATTCATCGAGCGCATCGCGCGCGCGAACTCGCACGCTACCGGCCCCTGCTTTACATGCGCCTGGTATATATTTCATTATTCTATCGCATCGAACTCGCGCGAGGGAGAGAGGGCGGGCTGGAAATTGGTGTTCTCGAGTCACGATTTACACGATAGCGAATTGCACGAAGCGCCGGTGTAGAAGCAATAAGTGGGGTCACCCTCCCCCGCGGAAAAGGAGAATCACGATGCGGCCGTATACAATAAGGAATTATTCCGTTTCGTTGCGCGAATTTGTCATGCGCATCCGTAAATCCGCCTGTAAAGCGGACGAGAGACGCGCGACGAAGCGAAACGTGCGTCATCGCGCACCGGATTAATGGCAGCGCAGTAGCGCCCGTCGCCCCTTTCGTAAAAGCTCTCGAAGCGCTCGCGCAGACAAAGTGGACCTGAAGATGGGATACGCGCTGACCGTTCAAAGGTAATCGTACCTCCCACGTAATTCGACGCGGATACACTTCAACGGTTGGAAAACAAACGCGGTAGAGAGGATACTTTCGGCAGATAACAAAGACACGGGAAGGGGGGGATGTTTGCGCGCGCGGCAGATTGACGAGGTTGAAACGGATACGCGGACGCGCGTCAGGCAAAGGCAGATGTTACGTGACCAAGGATTATTACAATATTAATGGGACACGTAAAGAGGGGACAGAGAGGAGATAAATAGAAATCGTGTAACGAGTAACGAGGGGCGATGAAAACGGGGGCTGCTGAATTATTAACTACTACATGGCACCGGACTCGCGTAGCCGCGTCGGTGTGACCGATGCCGCGACAGACTTAATACGGATTTCATTAATAGCTATATAAACTTAATACGGATTTCATTAATCACTATATTGATAGGGAGGGACAAAAAAGTTAATATGACTATGATTTTTAGAAAGAGAGGGAGAGGAGGAAAGAGAAAGAGAATTTCTGGAAAATTTAATTTAAAAAAACCTATCATTTTCGGAGAAAGTTTTTAATAAGATTTCGCATGAAATTGCTATTTACGTTTCATCATGAATTAATATTATCCTATGTGATTAACATTATTATTACAATATTACTGCAATATCTCCACATTTTGCAGTAATATTTGTTTAATGTTTATATACATTAATGTCAATATGTTTTTATACATCTAAGTTAATATTATACATTTTAGAGCAATATATTGCTTCAATAATATTGATCATATAAGGATCGTTTTATTGAAAGTATTATTGAACAGTATTATTGAAAATATTTTAAACACAAGCGGTATTTATACATTGTCTTTATTTAGATAAGCGAAAGAGAATAAAAGAATTTAAAAATATCGAAAACAGTAATACTCTACCTGAAAATTAAATAATGATAAAAATAATGTAGTATTTTATAATTCTGAAAAAAATATTACGAACGCGATGCATAAATTCATCAAAATGGTATAAATGGGCAATTGGGGAAAATGATGACTAACTTTTGGCAAACTTTTTCTCCCGGCATCACATGGTAAATTTCCAAATGAACGTCGAATAAATATTGCTTCGATGTGTAGCATGCACACCGGCGAGAGATAAAAAGCGGCGCGAATTTAGATGGCCATCGCAACCTGAGAACCGTATCACGCGAGTTATTACGATACTAATCAGTCGGGGAATGATTGGCCGCGATGTAAATGCGCGTCCCGCGAGAACGCCGGTTTATCTCGCTCTCGCTGGCCGCCGCGAGAGTAGGTGCGGAGGGGTGGGGGATAGGAAGGGTGGCAAAAGTTGGGGATGGAACTGAATCCAAGCCGGCTGTCGCGGCCAGGCCGCTACGATGAACCTAATCAAAACAGTCGCGAATAACTCGAATAAAGCGGGACGCAACTTCCACGCCTGGTAATACCGCGCTCTAAAACGTACGCTCAAGAGATACGAGTGTGTGTCCGGTGTGGTGATGAAGAGCGGTGCGCGGAGAATGTACACAGAGAGAAAGAGAGTGAGAAAGGGACATAGGGAGAGGAGGGGGGACGGTGAGACGAGGCCGCGAGGAGTGATAGGTGGCGGAGGGTAAGGGAGATCGCGGCGCCGCCTGAGGGAGAGGAATACTGAACAGTACGTGCAACGCGAAACGAGCGGATTCAGTGCGCTGGGCGGGCACGATGGGTGGCGGTGGTAGTGATATACTTTGGTCGGACATGCAATTAGTAGTGCTAGCGTGACTATGGCCGGGCAACCGCCGGTATAGTCAGGCCGCGGTGGAACGGAGGTGCCGCGCCGAGGAGAAACGGGGGGGTGACGCGCAGGGGGGTCCGACCGCGGGAGACTCGCACACCGACCGCGATATTCTCTCGACCTCGTTCGCGTCGTGTCATGGGGAGGGAGGGGGGAAGGGGTGGGGAATGGAGATTTCTTCGTATCGTTCGATCCCTCATCGCAAGCGTGATCCTCGAGCGTTTTGCGGACGGGTCGGCGCTTCGCGGCGTCGCCGTGTTGCCTCGCTATAGGGATCTCGCTATTGCGAGTGATGTTTTCATGAATAGCGCGAATGTCTTCTTAAAGAAGACATTCGCGTTACTTAATTCTTTCTTCCCTTTCTTTACAGAAACGGTACTCTACCCGCAGTGTGTCGCATGCTAATAATGCGAGCACATTATCGCGGGTGCGATTGTTAGAATGCGCGGATTCCAGTTTCTATACATTTGGGAGACGCGCGGCGTATGTAAAATATCGCGCGTGTCGGGACGATAATGGGCGATACTAAAAGCAAATTGAAAATGTTACCGCGCCGGGAAATATCCCGGCGCGGAATAGTGCCATCGGCGCTTTGGCACCATTTCGACGGTGGATGTTAATTGCGGGCGCGAAAGCCTTTTTTTTCCCCCAGAAAAGCGGCGATTCGGACGAGCAAAGGTCAACACTGATAATTCATGGCGTTCGACAATAAAAGCTGCACCGGCCGTCTAATAGTGGGGCCGTTATAATTTATAATAGAATGGCCGTGGCGCTGCCCGGACGGCCAAACATGCCTGGAAATATGGCATAGCCATTAAAGGCTAACGATTAATTAAGCAGGAAATAAATATTTGCCCAACGAATTACGGCGGTATTAATCTCCGTTTTGTGCGTGCCGTCGTGTTGCGTCGCTTTACGCACCTCTCCGCCGTACTTTCGCGTGTTTGCGCGCCTGTTTTCCGCAATTATACGGACCACGAGCTCTCCGCGGAGCGGGAGATCAGGATCCATCCTGCAGCGGGATAATCCGTTCACGTAGCACGACCGCAAGATACGTCGCTAATTAAGAATGCGCTTTTGGATCTAAACTTGCACGAACCGTCTCTTGGGCTCTTTTACGAGGCGATTTGACGATTAATTTCATTAGTGTCAATCATGATTAGCAGTAATGAGATTAAAGAAAAGCTTTTAATAGTCACAATTGTAATTTTATTTTAATAATTATACGTTATAACAGTATACTATAATAGTATCTAGTATAATTAGATAGTGATGTTGCTTTCGTAACTAACTTTGTGGAACTGAATTTTGTAGAATGTTTTCCAATATTATTTTTACCGTAATCTATTTTATTGCGATCGAATAGATTAATATTGATTACAGGTTCATAGTTCACTATCTATGACAATGAAATTAAACGCCTCAATATAAAGTGTACTTCTATATAGCGCACTATATATAATTTTTTTATTTCATTCATTTGAAACCGATGTCGTGGCCGGTTATCTTTATCATTTTTTTTTGTTCTTCTAATATCGTCTTTCAATTTAGGATCTTTAACATTAAGAAATTCGACGTGTATCCGGGTACAATTTCTATCAGCGTGTTTAAACGTATAATATAGGATAAGATATTGAGAGGAGCGTTAGATGTCTAAATAGAAAGCCCGCATCCGTTTCCACTGTAATTCTCCCAGTTGGATAGCAAAGGGTTAACTCTACTACTGGGTAGGTCCAGTTGGGTTAGCCACAGGCGTTCAGGCGTTCTTTGCCTCCATTAAATTAACCCTTTACGCTAGCAAGTCTAACTCGTCTACCCACGAGCGCTCAAACGTCGTATTTATGCCGTCTTCTGATTGGCTGTTTAGCCCCGATAACAAGTCCCTTATTTTTAATTTATTTCAATCTATATATTATAAAATTTTTATTCTTGGTTTTTATACTTGTACCTAGCTATTTTTATTTTTATTTAATTTGTATTTAGCTGAAAGTGTTGCGACTGATTATTCTTGGATTACTTTTCACTATTTTGGCTGCGTTTTTAATTTAGGATCTTCAACATTAAGAACAAAGATTTTAATTTAGAATCTTCAACATTAGATGTGTACAATTTCCATTAACGAAGAAAGAAGTATTTTAACCCAAAACACAGAATATAATACAAGATAAAATATTGATAATTTTTCTTAGGATACAACAATGTTTCAAGGTAAATCGGAAAACTATAGGTATATATAGAAAAATGTGACAAGTGGTAAAATATGATGGATCGTACTACTTTCAGGCATTTGCGTTAATTATCTACAGCGAAATAAGAGAAAAACAAGAAAGTTAGTATCACGCAATCGTAAATGTCCGCTCGGAAACGCAAACATATGGCGATATTCGCGCGCGCGCCCGCGCCGGACGATTAATCTTCATGATTTTAATTAAAGCTCGCGGGCGCGGGTGAAGAATTTCGCAAATTGAAAAACGCGTCTGAAATTTGAAGGAAAACGGTTACGCGTTGCCCGCTTCGCGCTTTCGCGCTGACGATCGTTTGTCTTGCGTGTTTTTGCCCGGTACAACACGCCGTCGTGTCTATCACGCGAAATCCGCGGCTGCTTGCGGCGTAACCGCAGTTACACGGCGCGCAAAATTCTATCCCCGGTTCGCGAGAGGGAAAGGAGGACGGGAGGAGCTCTGCGGAAGATGCCAGACATAGAAGACGTCAGGCAGAGAGATGCGAGTCACTCCATCATAATTAGTCTCCTGGCGTTCCCCAAAGGATTGTACCAAGCGCTACCTCGAATTCAAAGTAATGCGATCGGTGATTAATACGTTGCGTATAATTAATTCTGTCTACCATTAGGCGAGCTGATGTGCGGATTTGCCCGAATTGCGCCACCCTCCTGCACGAACTCGTCCGACAAAGTGACGAAAGAGAGACGCGAACGTTGACAATTAACCGCAATCAGTGACCGCTGGGATTATATCAATGACTGTTAAACGAATACTTATTCATTGTTCTCGAGTAAACGTCGATTGAGTAGATGTAAATCTTTAATCGACGTTTCGATCTGTTGCCCTGAAAATTCGACACTAAACGAAACTTGACGTATGAAATAGCGCATGAAAAATTGATGCTTGTCGTCAGGCATCAATTTTCTTTGTCATTACTACTCATGATTTCCATGTAGGTCTTTATCCAGTGGTCAGGTTTATCTTGACTAACGATCGAAATTCACAAGTTGAATACGTTTAACTGTTTCCATCATTTAAGTGTAACTAATGGTGCCGCTTAGGAGCACCGTGCAATAATGGCTCCGGCGAAATGTACGAAGGAAGCGCATAATGACGAGACGAGGAGGCTGGACGTAATGGAGAGGGCTATCAACGAAAGCCGATTCGCACAATAGATTTATATACGAAGTGCGTATATAAATCTCGGTACACCGGTCATTTATATTGATTTATCTTTACCTGGTGTACTAATTGTAAGATTTCCTTTCCACTATAATATATTTGTATGTCGCGGCGAGAAAACAATTTGCTGCGCGGAAGTTTACGAGTCGTTATCGGGTATCGTTATCGAATTTCACGGTGTAGCCGGCCCGGCCCGACTTATCCAACTAAAATCGAATCAGCCGCGACCGCGTCTTTGACGAAAAAGAGTACGGACCGTGAAGAATTCCACGGCCGAGTACTCGCGCACCGGCGGCTTCTTTTCGCCCGTGAAATTTGCATTAAACTACCGGCGGTGAGTTAGCGCGCGCGCGCGGCCTTAATTGCTTACTTTGGAGTGGATCGTTACTTGTAGTTGGCTGTTTTGCGTCAGCCGGCTTAAGTCGCCGAATGATATGACCGGCACATAATCCCAAGTGGCTCCGGCAAATAGTTCGTGCAATTCGAGCGATTCGCGACGCTGCGCCGTGATACCGGCCGGAGGATATATATAACGGCGGAGGCGCGGGGGCGGCGGCGATTCTGAAGTTGGCGAATTTTCTCTCAACGCCCATCTTGCCGCGTTTCAGGAAGTTATTAGCCGTTCGATGTTTGTTTCACCAAGTTCGTCATCGTTTCTCTGCCGAGTTACGCGTTACGGCCGCTGCGAACGGCGAGTTAACTAGCAATCCCGAACTTCCAATAGCATCTCGAACGCGTTTCCCGTGTTCGCGGAAAATTTCGACGATAAAGTTAATTACGATGTAAACGTGATTCCCCGGCTGGATCTTCAATATTCGCGGCCATATTCGTTACGATTAAACTGTTACTAGTAAACTGCTTAGGAATAAGTGTGATTATGATAAAATTAATTCAACAGATGGCAAAATTCAACGGACGGTAGTTGGTAGTCGGCGACATTTTGTTAGCGAGCTCAGCTTTAATCACTTACGAAAATTTATCATTGACGCTGCGTCGCGGCCTTATTCTTGCTATTGCCTTAATTAGGAATTTCGCCGCGCGGCAATTGCATCTTCAGAAATTCAGCTGCGTCTCAATTTGGCGGCATACAATTAGCGAATGTATATTCGGCGAGCGAGCTTCGCGTTCTCACGTTTCTGAAATGTATTAACCGCCCGCGCCATTTAAGCCCGGCTGTTGCGGCAAGTTTCGATTGAACTTTTTTTACGGCTCGGCAACAATGACCTCGTTCGAAATTTTGCGCGATTAATGTACCCAGAAATAATTTAGGTGAATTGTGTGTAGCTTGAGCGTCGCGCGTTCTCTTAGAATCTCCTATAACGATAACGAGGACGTTATTACGGAAGAGGGTACTGAAGGGGAAGGTGTTATTTTAATCCTCCGCGCGCGTCTATAATTACTCCCTCGATCGCGCGGGCGCCAAAAACGATTTCGCTGCGCACCTGGAAAACCCAGCAGCCGCGGCTCCGCGAGCCAAATGGCTTGCGCGCGACAACGCGCCGTAATAACTAATAGCGCGCCCTTACTCCGTCCATTGCCTCAATTACAACTTGGTCGTCGCGGTACAATTGCGTCTTTAAGGGACGCCCTCGCAGAGGTGGTAGGATCAATGCCGCCTCTGAGAGGGCTCGGTGCCGGTACACACGGCTCGCGGAAACGTTCGCGGTATTACCGCGGCAGGTGCGGGCCTAGGGATCCAAGCGAGAGTGAAATCCGAGATTTGAGACGACGGAGTAATTCTGCCTCGCATGTAATCTCAACGAGGTCGCGGTACGTGTAAAACGCGCGTATACACACACACGCGTTATGCATCTATACATACGCGCGTCCCTCCCCCTCTTTCCTTCTGTCCAAGGGACGAGAGAAACGCGACGGGCGAGCTATAGCTGTATATCGTCGTTTGCCGCTGGGGGACTTTTCAAAAAGCGCACGCGAGCGTGCCATGTCATCGTGACGGTGCGAGCTCTAAAGAGCGCGGCTCGTTACTTTCGCACGGCGAATAACCAAGGAGAAAATGGAGAACGAGCGATATTCGCAAGGGTGAAGGGGAGGCGTTACCTATGACGCGACGCACCCTTTTTTTCTGACGCTTTATCCCGACGGCTGCTTGTTCTCAAGAACAATTCTGAACGAGTCCGCCGCTCGTCTTCGCTTCGACGTCTCTCCTCGAATAATCGCGGCTACGCGCGCGGAGTCGTTTGGTATCACGGCACATGCCTGGACGGTCCGGTCTGAATCGCGCCGGTAATAATCTTATACGTTGGCGGCAGGCGGATTCTATTACGGGAGTGACAATTCTTCGGCTGGATAATTTAAAATCAGTAATTCGCCGGAAATGAAAGAAGAAGAAGGGAAGAGACAATCGTGTCCATAATTGCGAAATGAAGAATAAAGACCGCAGGAATTGGGTCAGTTATCTCTGGAGAAATGAGACAAATCGATATGGATTTTATTTCCGCGTGTAAAAGACGAAAATAAACAGCTCCTATGTATTTGCGTATATAATATATTTCCTTCCTTCCCCTCTCGTGTTACGAGAGCCCGTGCTATTTGTTATTTTTGCCAGAAAATATTGAATCAGTAAACATTAAATAATATTTTTTACAAAATGGAAAAATTGGACGGGACAGAAAGAGAGAATGTGTGCGGGTACGGTATTTCGAAATAGAAAAGCCTCTCTCTCCGGTCGCAATCTAAACGGCATGTACCGCGTATAATACCATTTTGAAATAAACCGTCAACGAAAAGACAACTACTGGGTCTGGAAACGCCGAGAGCGGTAGAGAAAGAGAGGTAGAGATAGAGACGAAGGGGAGAGGAAAGAGAGACAGGGGGGAGGGAGAGGGGAGAGAGGGAGACAGAAATGCCGAGCATTAATCCGGGACATAATTAAATGTGACGTAAACCCGAAATGAAAAATTCACCACCGGCGTTCTATTTTTGATGGCTCTCGCTGACGCTTATTTTCGCCGTGCGTTTATGCGAGCCCGCCGCTTTCCCCCGAGTTAGTTAGTTTGGAAGCGCGAAATGGTCGCCTTTCATTTTCATTCCTCCCTCATCGGCAACGGGAAGCAGTAATTGAGCTCGCATACAACTCGCTCAACGCGTTATGAGTGAATGTTTCAAATGCGATGCGCGCACGAGTGTGTATAGCACTCGTAATTTTCGCGATGCGTTGGAGAACCCGCGTTGAGTTTACAATTCCCTCCTTACGCCGAAACGTTTTCCCGGCGACTCGAAGCGATTGCCAGGAATTGTTTTCGCAATCCCGACCATTATGAAATTTTCGAAATTGAGTTAGGTGAACATGAATCCACATTGCGGTAAAGGGGAGCGAGGGTGGAGTGGAAAACAAAGCAGCTTTGTATAGAACAGTTTTTTTGGGGGGGAGGAGGTTAGTTTCTCCCAGTTAGTTTTCAACGAAGACCGTCATTTTTTTGAACAAAAATGGTACTGACTGCGGAGTACATACCTCGATCACACAGTACAGCTTTTGTCCGAGAAACTGTAGTTTTTCAATAGCTTTGTACAGATTTGGAGAGTGTTATTCAAAACTGTTTTGAGGGTTCAAAATTACTTCTGTCTTGAAATAAAAAAAAATGTATTATGCTAGAGTTAAGTAACTTGGCTATTCTTAATAATGTATAATTTTCTTGATTATTATTAGTGATGCGTAATCGATAAGATACTGAAATCGTTTATGAAATAAGTATATTAAGAATCTCTATAGTCTATAAAGAATTTAAATACTAAAATTATCTTGTTTTTTATATGTCAAATATTTTCCAGCCAAGAAAATAATATCTGCGTTCAGGTTTTCTCGTGTATTTTTAATAAAATTATCTTACAATTAGAAGAAATTCTACTTGAGGAGCTAAGAGCATTTTCGGGCAACACGTAATTCCCGCGTGTTCTCGGATGGTAAACATCTGTAAATTAAAACGATAAATCTTTGAGCATAAAGCCATAAAACGTCCGACGCTTTTAATTGCGACGGACGGTGTCGAGGTTTTGTCGACTCGCACGTGTTTTTACGTTACCTTCGCTTGCAATAACGAGCTGTTATGATGTCAGGGAACCTTAAGATTCCACGGTATAACAGATTGGGTGCATTATTCATTCCTTCATAATAACAGGCCGGGTTTTCTGAATACATTAACGCGGAAATTATCAGGCATTTGCGCGCGCGCGTACAAGAGACGACTAGAGAGGGAGAAAGAGAGAGAAAGAGAGGGGAGGAGATTTTGTATAAAGTGTAAAATATACCGTAGATTATTATAATGCTGGATGAATTATTACATTGATGTCATCGCGCGTTGAAACAAGGACGGTGCCGTCTCGTGGAAATAAGACATGCGGATCGGAAACGACGACGCGCGACGGGTGAACGGTTATTCCGGTATTGCCGGCGAGACAGCGGCGACGACAGGGACGATTGGTAATTAACCCCGTTCACAGGTCGGGCGCGTACGGAGGATGAGTTCTTCGCGAATTTCTTATCCACGCCGCATGCGTGCACAGGCGTACCGTGTGCTCCGCGCTCCTGGAATTGTTCGCGCGAACTGTGTGGCGACCGGGCTGCGGCGAACGACTATTACTAACCCCCGGTAGCCTCGTTAGGTGGGACCGTTTTTACTGACCGCGTCAATAATTGCAACTCACAGTGTAAGCCGTGCGGTATAAGCGGGGGCCGTAAATATCGTGCCGCCGACGTCGGGTCGGCCGGGACCGACCTCGGCACTAAAACGCGAGGAACGCTCGCCGGGGGCGATACCCCGAGACGTTAGTGGCCCTGTTTCGATCGCGATACTTCGCGCGTTTCGAAACGCGAACGATATTTTTTAATGAAACGAATTACTCCACGGATGTCTGGACTTTAGTAGGACGATGAAAAAAAAAAACCGTTGAATCACTTCACGTTGTAAATTGATAACAAGCGGGGCGTGATCAAAGGACCAGTTGGACGCAACGATTGCTACTGTCCCCGGTGAAAGAGAAGAATTTCGAGAACGCACTCTTTCCCGTCTGAACGCATTCATCATCTCGGTTATCTCTGTAATTCCGTGATATTTTCGCCGCCGGCGCCGCTGCGCTCATCTCCGGGCGTCACCCAACGGCGGCAATAACGTATAAGTGATATATTTCCAGTATTATTACATAATTATACGGTAATTAATTCCCGGGGAATATAATTACGATCGTGCAAATAATACAGGCGCATATTAATTGATCAAAGCGCCCGTCGCTCCCGCGAGCGCTCGTTGAAAATTCGTTTCGCGATAAACGGAGACGGGGGAGTCGTCGCGACGCTACTCGCGCGTCTCTCTCGACCGTCGTTCTCCCCCAATTTTTTTCCTCCTCCTCCTTCCATGCCGCGATATTGCTGCTCGTTACGCGACGTTTACGGTAAGATGGAAACTTTTTTTTCCTCCTGCGCGGGGACGCGGGAGCGCTTCGGCGCGCGGAGTTCATTCCTGAAATCCGAGTTTGCCGTATAATTTTATCGTCGTCGTTTTGCGCCATCACTTCGCGTCCGCGCGTTAAAAAATCCTTGCGGCATAGCCGACCGGCGTAATGGCGGTTATTAAGAATAATGACTGTCGAGAGCGGAAGAGTAGAGACTGCCACGTAGATACATATTCATGAGAGTAAGTGAATCGCCCAATATCTTACGGTGGTCTCCCAGCTACCCGCGTCCCGAAAGCGGATACAAATGCCGTTTCGATAATCGACCAACCGCGCGCTAACTATGCGCGCCTTAATCATTAGGCTCCTCATCTCTCCACCCCCTTCACAATAAATCTACATTGTAATTTATGTCTCCTGAATGCGTATAGCGGGACGCCTTGTAGCAATTTAGAGACATCGGCGTTCGCGACGTGCGACGAGGAATCTGCTTTGAAATTCTTAAACGCATTTTTCTTCTAAATTCCCGGAACGTTTATTGCGATTTTAATATCTCCGTAAATCAAGTCTTTATTACTTTACAATCTGTCCCCCGTCCTCCCCCGTTAATTAAATGTGGCGTCGTTGTATGACGGTTATCATATATATATATATATATGTATTGCTGTGATTAAATAAAAAACGACGGCCATTTATTGCGATATTATTTACTAAATTTAATCGAGCTACTTAGGGTTTCAATATTTAATCGCGTAGTATAATATATTTTACGATTCGTAACGCTCGAGCATTTTTTATTGAAATATTGGCGTTTTAATATCGACATTTTTTTCGAAATAATACATTCTTTAAGCCGTAATTATCTGGTAGATTTAACATTATACACATATTGACTATGTATTATTTATTGGTGCAAATTATTTTGTCACGTTTCAATCTCGTCACACACTGACGATCCTTAAAACGTCAATTCTATCTGGACACATCTGGAATAAGTGACAAGTTTTTAACAGACTTAATCAGTAATTAATCACACGGATGTGTGGGGGAGGGGTGTAGAATATTAATTATATTAATTTGCAAAACTGATTGTGTGTATTATTAAACACTCAGAATGAGGATACTCTATGTTTTGTCATACCGCAGTAGCCGATGATTGAAACGTATTCTATATGATGATGTATGATCGTTTACCGCGCGCGGCAAACAAACATTATTATTGAGCGCGTAGAATGGCACGACGTAAAACTGGAATATTGATCTTCATTAAATCATCTCTTGCCCCAACAATTACATATCGCTGGAGCAATATGTTTAATTACGTATGCGAGCAAATGGAAAGTCGTGAGCGAAATCCGCACGGAGTTAAAGCTGAAAATACAACAATCGAATCCTTCCACTTTTACGAGCGATTTAACGCACAGGATCTTTAATTTGCCATTGACTCACTCTCTCCCTCCCTCTTTCTCTCTACGATATTCTCTCTTTCTCTCTCTCTCTCTCTCTCTCTCTCTCTCTCTCTCTCGAGGTATATCAATTGCGTCGCTATCGAAACTAAATCCACTGTTGCGTCGCGTTCGCTCGTCGAATCTCCATACTCATTTCCGGAAATCGTATTACGCGCCCGGTTTCCCGAACCGAACGTTTTGTTCCTGACGGAATAACGAACGGGGGAAGTAATACCGCGGCCACGATAATGAATTCTTAGGAGGCGCGGTATGAAAGAGTGGCGCGTGTCGCTGCGAACGCGAATAAATCGCGACGCAAACCGAGCGCAGATACGCTCCGGAAGATGCGCTCGCGCTTGCTCGCGGGGGGAGGAAATCGCGCGCTTCCTTCCACTCGATTAACTTTCCCAATGATCGTGATTGGATCTACCGCCAAGTCGGAAGGAATCAATTACCTCTGCGGATTCCCGATCGCTCTCTCCTCTCCCGTCCCCTTCTCTAGCCTCCTTTATTCCGAGCGGGACTCAACGAAGACGAATCGGGACGTATCCCGGGAGCGTACAAGCCCGGGGGAGTAAAACGGGGCGCTCTTTTTAGCCGAGCAGATCCGAGAGAAAGTAATTTTAATATATTATTCAAGAAAGAAAAAGGGCGTAACAATCGTTGCGCGCGTCCGCTCTCTTCGCCGGAGCGTTTCCCCGGCGCTCGATTCTTCAATATCCGCGTAAGTTACGATATGAGTTTCCCACCGTGACACGGAACGCGAACGTACGATATGGATCTCGATGCGGATATTCTCGTGCGGGGAAGGTTTCTTCCCGAGCATTTCTTCACGAAAGTTCCGCGTGACAGACATTTTATGCGGAATGGGACATACAGTAACTTCCCTGCGTACGCGGGAAACTTCATGATCCGCAAGTTCCACAACTGACATATATCCAGCATCACGGCAAACCGCGAAGTTCGAGCAAATGTTTGTACGTTTCTCGCGGAATTTCGCGAAACGGACTAGCTTATTATTATTCAAAAACGTGGTGGTAACTTTGGGCGAGTAGAGCGATCTCTCTCTCTCTCTCTCTCTCTCTCTCTCTCTCTCTCTTTCTCCATCGGCTCGTGTAACTCCGCTCCGCAGCGTGCCGACGCGCGCGCGATTCGCCGAGGGAATCGTCCTAGTGAAGTGGACGATTAAGATCTCGACGAGCTCGTAAACCAGCGCAGGTTTATTGTTTTCGCAACCCTCTTTCTTTACGCCTCTCTCTCTTTCTCGCTCCTTTTCTGTCTTCTCCCCCCCCCCTTTCTCTCTCTCTCTTACTGCCGCTTTTTCATGTCGCGGGATTTACGTGTCTGCCTTTTATTTATTCACGCTTTAATTACCACCCTGGTCTTCATCCTTGAGCGGAAGGAGGAAGGCAAGGGGAAAGATAGAGGGGCGGGAGGAGGTCTGGACGGAAGGTCGGGCACCGCGTACTAAACGAGAAACTTCGGAGGGGGAGGGATGGCGTCGAGATTAATGGGACCTGGTTAACGTCGCGCTGGTGTACGGCCAGGTGAGAAATTTGCGTTATTCGTATATGACTGGGGAAAAATGAGGGGGAGGGGGAGGAATGGAGGGTAGGCCGGTAGTTTTATTTCAATGTTTCGCGGGGACCGAGATACGAACCACGGTTATGTTTGTTAGTTACCCCACGAAGGGGGAGAAGGGGGGAGGGTCTGGGAGTTAACGCGAAACATTAACAACGTAAAGAACATTTACCGGAGACGATGATTAATGCCCCTTGAAAAAAGAGAGCTTGAAGTAAACGCGACGGCGAACATTAACACGTTATTCGGCTCGTTCTTTTTCCTCCTTTCTTGATTTTCCTCTTCTTTACAGTGACATTATTGTACACGTATTCCCCTTTATGGCGAAACTTTTATGGTGGAAATACTTGATGCAGTTCTTCCATTCCTCTTTACGGGCACGCGGTGCTCCTCCTCCCCGCAAATCTCCCGTAAGTTCCTTTAAGAAATTCGAGCGACTCGCGCCGCGCCTTACTCGAAAATTTTATTGTTCGACGAGATTGCTCGTCCCGCTAGCCGCGCTCGTAATTTCGGGGGGATTTCTCGCGCCTGTCTCAATAAATCTCGCGATTCCGCTCTCCCCTCGTTCTTATGCCGCCTCCCGGGCAATTCGTTTGAATCCTGGAAGCTCTCCAATCGGGTATTCAACGGAACGTCTTAATATCGCTAATGAACCTTCGCGGGTTCTCGCATAGAGAGAAAAAAAAAGAAGTAGCACTAAATGCTCCTTCGGCGTTTGTTCTAAATACGAATTGCGTCGTAAAAGTTTTATCGTTCGAAAATTCGCCTCTCGTATAAGAACGTCGCCCAAAGAGATTCTAATTTTCATTATAAATGCTACTTTAATTTTCCGGAAGACTTTTTCACTCAGTTCACGAGGCTTTCTCGATACTTTGAAACTATACAAATTGGAGTAACTTAAAAGTAAAAGTTTAATGCCAATTTCATTATTGTTTGAAATAAGTGAGAGCGAGATTGCGAAATTTCGCAGCGAAGGTGAATTTCTAAGAGCCTTTTGTGAAATTATCGTGTATGAAAATATTATGGCCCTCGTCAAGAGGGCTTTACAAGCTTCACCGATAGGCAATTGATTAACATAACATAAAATATGAATTAATAATTGCATCGACTTGCGCCAACAGCTCTGAAATTACGGCGAAGTATTTCAGCAGTATAGATATTACATGAATGATCGTCGTGTCGATCATCGACTTCTTGAAGATTTTCGAGGCGAGGCTCGCCCGGTCCGCTTCGTGAGATTCGTGACGAAGCAGGCAACGTGGCGCGATACGATCGGAGTCGAGGGATGGTGGCCGAAGGGGGCAAGGGGCGACCGGCATTCATCTGGGCAGATAACATCGCTTGTTAAACCCACCCTTGCCTCCGGTGTAGCTAGCACGCTTACCTGGAGGGACGCCATTGCTCCCAACATCGTACTGACACGAGATAGCAGCCCCAGTCACTAGCTCATCCACCCCCCCCTCCCTCCTCCCCTCGCACCTTCCACCTCACCACCTGCGTTCACCACCATCTCGACCAGCCACACCACCACCACCACCACTACCATCACTACCACCACGGAACACTACCGGGTATCACCGGATCGTCGTTACCGTCATCATCACGACCACTACCAACATCGAGCGCTATCACGGATTCACCAATCGAGCAAGCTGCTACTAGATAACGCGGTTAACTGTCGCGTCTCAATTTCGACAAGCGTGTCTTTCATTGCCGCGCGCAGAGACGCGCGTACGTTGATTTTCGTGCGTGCCTACGTCTACGCTCATTATTGTCGATATCGTGACACGACTGCGAAATCTGATTAAATCTGGCCCGCGGTTTTACAACGGAAATTCAGGGTGTTTTCGGTTTCTGCGTGCTCCGTTTACACGCGGATGTTTCACGCGCGAGGAACTGGAATGTTGTCTCGCGATAGAATCGTTCCGAGAGTGTTACGCAGCAGTAAAAGTTATTAATCGGAGGGGAGGGTAAAGGAGAGGGATGAGATACGACACCGAAGGAGTCAATAGTGCTACCGATGGGGATACACTCTTGTTAGTACACCTGAAGATAACCGCGACTTGAAAATTTATAGTGAAAATTTACGCGCGCGCGCTCGCAAACCTCGCGAGAGTTAACCCCCCAAACGGCGCCTCATCGGCGGTGCAAAGTGAGTACGACAAAAATAAAGGAGGTAATAATAATAAATCATCTTTATTATGGCTGTATAATGGACGTAAAAAGGATGCTCGCGGTAATGGCCCGCAGGAAAAAGGCATAAGCCTGCCTCTCTGGCTCTAGTCTCGTTCAACGCGGTTCCTAATTAATTATTGCCATAAATAGCTGAAGAAACACAATTAGCGAAGCAGCTCGCGTAGGTGAGAAAAAATTTCATAAAGTGCCTTTTTGCGATGGAACCCTGGCGAAAACTTCCTTCCGCTCCTTTGTGCTTACAGCTATTATTATGCCGCGCTTGCGCCCTTTTTTTTTCTACACTTATATTACCAAGCTATTTAACAATTTGCGTCGTTATAATAAATATGATTACTGATACAAGAGATCCTTGTTGAAAGACGATGAAGGCAGGCGCTTACAGCGCTTACATCGCAGAATTTACTTCTGAATTATTATTGAAGGATAATCCCTTCCATCCTCCATAACATATTATAGATATCTCCACGTGTCCCATACGTTTTATCTGGCGCGGCCGTTGTCGAAGCCGTTGATTTAGGATCCGCCGAAGGATCGTTGAAGGACGACATTCTTTCCCGCCGAACGTCGTTCGCGTTCGGCAAGAAAAATACAAAACCGAGAGAGGCTGGCGTCCTCGCCAGCGAGCGGCAAAAAGGACGCCAGAAATGGATATCGATAGGCGGGAAGAGGGACCACCTTCGGTCGCGCGTTCAAGGGTGGTGGCCCCGAGAAACAATTGTCGCGCCCCTAACGGCGCAGATTTGTCGAACGGAGGACGACGGGCTCGGCTCCTAACTCCCGATCGAAAAACGGAGCAGGACCCTTCGTCCGTCCCAGAGGAGCCGATAAAATGTTGGCAAAATAAATAAAGCGTGACTGTGCCGCGCGTCGTGCCAGGCCTTTGGGGATCCTCCTGAAAGGAGGTCTCCAACCTCCTACGCGGGAATCTGCACCTAAAGCGACCGCTGAAATTAAATGAGCGGCACAATTCGTAAAAGTGCTCGGCTTGAAAGAACCCGCGCGGGCCGGGTAATCTGCTTTTCCGAAGACTTTCGTTATAATAGCCGCGCCCTTTTATCGCGGTCGCGTCCATTTAGGCGACTGTGCCAGCCCGACTGTAAATTCGCTTTAAACTTTCGGCCATTTGCGGCTCGTTTAAACAAGTAACAGTTGTACCACTAAGATAATGCAAAATAATAACGTTAATAAATAATAACCTGCGCAACAATATGTACGGCGGAGGGAGGAGAATGGAGTAATAAATAACAGCCACGCAATAAGATACTAAATAACAGTTGCGGCGGTATAAATTCAGATTTACCGAGCGTGTTCGTGTCGTTGTGAAAAAAAAAGAGGAAATGGTAAAGAGGAAGAAAGGAATATTCAGGTAATATTTAGAATAGAACTCGTCGGCTTATCGCTCGCGCACTGATTGCGACGCGGCGTCGATAGCGATTCGTCGACTTGAGCCTCTCCGCGGTATCCTCCGAAGGCATTCCACCGTAACTAAATCCGCATCCGAGGATACCGGAACTCGGCGCGGCGCGGCGCGGCGCCTGGCTGGTAATTCCATCGCGCGAATCGGCGCGCGCCAATCGGCGATGGATTCCACTTTTCGGAAAGTAGGACGGGATATAACCGCGGCGCGCGGGTTCCGAATCCGAGGAGAGGGAATCATTCCCCGACGCGGCGGAATTCCGCGGCGCGGCGAGGGAGCATTAATGCGTGAACCGCGACGCGGCAGCCCACATATTTACTCGAGCGGAATCGCGCGGTTCTTCCCTTTTTTTCCCTCGCTCCGCTTTTTTTTTCTATTTGTCTTCGCCGGCACTGCGAAATTGTAGCTTAATGCCCAGACTCGTGTACGGCGAAGGCGCGAGTACACGGATTGGAAGCTTCCTGTCTCCTTTTTCTCTCTCTCTCCCTTCCCCTTCCCCCTGGGCGTGTCCCGTGGGAGAGAAAGGAAAAAAAGAAAAAGAGATAACGGAGGGAGGAAAGCGAGACGCGGCGGCGGGTCTCGCACATGTGTGCGCCTACGTGAAACCGGAAGCGGATACGGGCCGGGATGGACCGACGGACGAATGGGGAGTGACGGTCACGGCGCGCGACGGGGGTTTAAAACGAGGGGGGAGGGGGGCGGGGAAGAACGGGGAACGAGAAGAGCGTGTCCGACGAGCGGAGGGAGGCGAACGACGAGAGTTTGGTCCGCGCTGCGACGGAACCACCGCGCATAAATCCTACGCTTGACGAGCGCCGTTGTTTTCGCGATTTACGAAGCGCGACAATATTTGCACATTCGTTCTGCGCGATCGGTGTCAACGGTTGTCTCTCGCGCAGCGATGCGAAAAAAAGAATAGGAGAGAGGGGGGGAGGGTATCGACGATAATTATTCAAGGAATCCAGGCACCTTATGATGTACACCCACGTACGAGACCCACGTCACGTTCACATTTCGTGATTCACAGTTGGAACTCGCGAACGAGCTAAACTTATTTTCCGGTATATCTCTTATAAATTCGCTTAATGTTCGTTCGACACGAGCCGCGAACAAGGGGAGGAGGACTTTTAAATGTAATTTTTATGCATTCCCTTGCGAGCTGATTAAGTCCTAAATTCTTCTTAATGTACTTCTTTCGAAATCACAAAAATTGCCGTAGCAATATCCCAGGTTTCCTCCTTCCGTCGTAGAGACATCTTGTACGCGAAGTGTGAGAAAAGTCGTTTGTATACTGAAAAAAATTGTTTGATCCAATGGTTGATTCAACAATTCTTTAGTTGTGCAAAAAAAAGTATAGTTCGTTCATATCAATCATCAAAATTTTTAAATCGAGAATTAACTAAATCAACTCAATTAAATTATTTTGTTCGAAATACTAGTAATATTTATTTGTGTTTGCATGCTATTTAGTTATCCAAGTAATATATTTGTTCCAAGTATTAAATTGACTAAACAATGCTGATGGGGATAATAAATAATGTGTATTTTTAATCGAACGGTTGAATTAAATATACGATAAATTTTTGTTGATACAAAGTAGTTAAAAAATAATATTTTGTTTATAATAGTAACAAATTCTTTTGTGTCATCGTAGTAACGTTTAGTTGATCGTATCGGACTAAATATTTTAGTTAGGTAAGATAAAACAAATTGTACGTTTTTCAATAAATTTTTTTTCTCAGTGTAGCAGCTTTTATTCGCTGGAAGTTTAGTAGCCTCGAAAGCGATATCGTTTCTTTCAGTTCCGTGCCGGGCCGTTTAATTAGTCCAATTATGACTAATAACCGCTCCGCCGACAAGATTGTGCCGGGAAGGGGAAAGGGAGGGTATATATGCACGTCTAATAAAACGTCAGCAGCCCATAAAATTGACTGGCGCGAGATTTTGTGTATTTTTCACCGTGCAGCACGTGCGGTTTTGCAGCCATAATCCGCGTTATCGTCAAAGTTTCATCGAGCAACGAAAGCCCGTGATTGATAGCGAGTTCAAAGGATTAATAATACTTGCCGGATGAAAGGGGGGAGAAAGAGAGAAATTCAAGTGTAAAAGAGATCGATAGTACGCAACGTTGGTGGAATGCTTAATATAATTAATCAATCTTTGTTCTCGAAATGAGATACAAATGTCCGGGGAATATCGTAAAGATGTCTCGAGAAGATCCCTACTTTTTGCGTGTTCAATATTGTTGTCTTCCTTGTTTGGCTCCTGTAATTTACTTCTGCTTTGCATTAAATATTTAATTTGGAAAATTAAGTTTCGTCGGAGGGACATCGCGTTGGTGTAAAGCGAATCAGGACAAATGAGAATCCAGCGGAATCCCGGTGCGCGGCACCGTATCAAGATCGTCAGCAATTTCGCGTGGAATTGAACTGCGAAATACTCGATGTGAAGGACCGCGCGTTGACCACCGCTGTCAGAAACCACCCGCGTTATTGCGAGCTTCCGCGGAAATTTTTTCCGCCCCCCCCCCCCCTTCGCTGAAGAGAAATTTGCCGATCGCCAGAGCTTTGGCTTATGTGCGTGTGGTAGATTAAAAAAAAAATATGTTTTCCAGCCGACAAACGAGCCGACGAACGAGATTGCAATATCCCGTTGACGCGAGAGACGATCGCGTTCGCACGCACGATCGCAAATACGTGCACGCGCTCCCGATGTTATCATTATTATTATCAATTTAAACAGATCCCGGGATCAGTATCGGCATAATTACGCCCGGTAATGACTTGTAGGTTAATTGAGTATCGGCCAGATCGATTTTCGATAATCCGTCAAAGAGGAACGCCTGCTCCCCTCTCCTCCTCCTCATCCTTCCCTCCCCGAGACCGGCTCGGGCTCAATATCGTCGCCGGCGTGGCCACTCAAGAGAGCGCAATCAGTTCCTGTATTATCCCGCTTTATTCCATAGCTTACGTTTGCATATATGCGGAATGTTTATTCGCGCACGTGCGCAGAACGGCTATTCGTAAGCTGGTGAACGTGATTGCATCAAGGCAGTGAATTAAGCCCCCCGCGCGCGAGGCTTATTCGCCGAACGTTGCCGTTTGATGCAGATTATCGGGCGCGCTGCGTAATATTGCATTGGCTTCGCATCCGGCTCGTCCGTCTCGCTTGTCGTTCCTTCGTCATCTGTGCGTCGCGTCACACCGTAATCCTACGAATCGCGTCACGTCGACATTCACCCTCCCTCCCACCCCCATCCCCCGGGGCTAACGTCTTTCTACACGTGACACTTAAACGGATTATTTCTCGTGACGTCGCGTAAGCCGCGAGGAATAATCGCGTCCGACTTGAAAAGTACTATTCACAACATAATTTGCGTACACGATACGTCTATCAACTTTGTTAATCTGCCATCGGTAATTGTAGCAGTCATAATTTCCGAGACACGCGAGCTCGGCCGCGAGTGTTCGGTGCGTTCATCAGGCCCGTTACGTTACACACGCACACACACACACACACACACTCACACACACTCACGGACACACAAGCCGCACTGATCTGTATTCAGCGATACGCCGCAATCGGGGGTGGGTGAGGAAAGTGAGGGCAATTCATTAATATCAGTTAATAATTATCGCGGCACTTCGCGTTATTACGCGAATGGCACGAGGGGGAGAGAGGTGGCTTCGCAGCTCGATTCCCGATTCACTATCTTGCGTTACCGGAGAAAGACAAGATGCGCCGTCGGACGGCAGGGTTCGCGTTTCACTGTGCGTTCGCGTCGGCGGAATCGAATTGCGATTCCGATTTGCAACGGATGTAATTCCGACGTGGAAGACATAATAACGGCGCCCTCACGGCACTTGTGTAACCCTCTTCGCTCACCCTCGCGCGAACGACGATCCTTTCTCTCTGTAATAATCCGTCGTGGGGGCTAATTGAAAAAAAAAGTGCAACATCACTGCCTCTCGGCGAAGAAAACGCGGTACGACGCGGCGCGGCGGTCCGATCGATCGCGCCCGTCATTCGCGTACGTTGTGATTTATTCCTACCTGGAATTTGTTTCATTATGCTCTTTTAACTGATTTCAAACGAATTTTCCGGAACTGCGCGAATGTCGCGCGTGTTGAAGAAAATTTATTACACGACGTCTTCATTGAATTGTTCGCTCCACGATCGCCGTATGAATGCACTGCGACATTCGCGATATCGTTTACGAAATATTTACCTCCAGCGATGAATTAAAACTTCAAGCTTCACAGGTCCAATTCTATAAACCGTGTGGCGTTATGAGAGCAGCAACAGCTAGAGAGGCGGAGAGCTGAGGACGTTTTGAATCGTGACTTTTTAAAATAAAAACACCGCGTCGTCGATCCGATCGATTATTTGCCGTCACACCGATGGAGTTTGCGACAAAATGGTGTGCGTGGGAAAAAAAATAGGTAACGTAGAGAACTTCGCGCACACGGTTTCAAACGATTTTTGCTCGACACTAACACGCGCGCGCCTGTGAAAATGTATAGAAGCGGTGAAATAATAATATCTTGCTAAACGGGGCTTGCGGCCGTGTCGTTTCTCGGATTTCAGTGGTATGGCTCGACGCTTGAAACGCCGCCGCCGCCGCCACCGCCGCCCGCCGCCGTGCGTTGGCGTCGCCAACTTCGGTGACTCCCGTCACGTCATTTTGCCGTCGACCACGTCGAGGCAACGTGGAAATGCAGTTATCCTAAACATAAGCACGACGCTATTAAGCGCGAACGATATAATGAGAGAGTCGCGGTGACGTTCACGATGGCAAAGCCCGCAAATCGTTGCAAACTGCGTCCTATTTATCCTTCCATTCCTTTCCTAGAAGTCCTGATAAAGCTAAACGGAAGTCTGTTCGCGATTCTCTGATGCCGTTATTTATTATCGCAATTTGTCCCGATCGGTGCATCATCGTTTGTACATATACATGGACGCGATCACGAATCACATGGGACGGACACGAACGCCCGTAAACGTAAAAAGTACACGAGAGACGCATAAAAAATCGGAGGATAAATAAAAAAAAAGTGCACGAGCAAGAGGGAGAGAAGCAGAGGGAGAGGGGAGGAGAACAGGGGGAGGTGGAGTACCATGCAAGCACGAGCTTTCCATCGGATTGGTTAACAACACTCTCTCCCCCGCGACCCCGTGCGTGCGCTCACTCGGGAGTGAAATAGGATCGGGCTGCTCGTATCGCTCGGAGAACACTATGACTCCGTTCCGATAATAGGGCGATACAATCATTACCCCCGCGTGTTCCGGCCGAACGTGAATTTTCCCGAGAGTTACCCCCTCTCGGAAACTACCTACCCCCTTCGCGCGTCCTCCTCGCTCTCTTCAGCCGCGCGCGTAACGGGACCGGACATGACGTTACCGTCGAAAAAAGCCCTACGAATTGCCCCTTCATCCGCTTTTCGATCCTTCATCCCCGCGGCACGGAATTGGAAAACGCGCGGCAGCGGCTCTGCGAGGAAAAAAATAACCGTTGAACTTTTTACGGCACATGCGATTAACCTCGTGGCGAATATGACGCGCGCAAGATATTATTTTATATTTTAACGGCCGAGACAGTTTAAAACGGTGATGGGTGACATTTCTGCGCGATTTTATATCATTGGAAGAATGAATAAATGGAACGGGCAATTATATTTCGCAAATATTGAAAACGCTTTTCGGATGACGTCGCTCCGAGCTTTCTGTTTCTATAAAGTATCCCGGGCGCCAATTATTTCGTTTGTATTCACGTAAGTGAATTAGGCGGTTATTAACGTGCTTGCGCAACGCGCGCGAGCGCCCGTCATGTTTTCGATCCGCAAAATTTGACCGCGACGTACCGCGGGTATCTGCAGCAATTTCCAAATCCGGCAACATTAACTTCGTCGCGATAACGCGATAATGCGATGCGGGCTACTTGAAAATGACGATGTTACGTCAGTGCCATAATGAATCAGCGGTAAGCGAGCAATCGATCAATTAATCACGGAAAATACGATCGGTCTCGTACCGCAAAAGCTGCCGAAACCCAACCGCCGGCGTGCACTTGATAAGCGATTGATATCGCCCGGGCGCTCGCCCGATGATCCGAAATTAATGGTGTTATTCCCCGCCGGAGGAACCCCGAGTTGATTTTTGCTAATTTATTCGGGAGTTAGGGGCATAACAACTCACACAGCCGGGGATGAGTGCGGCAATCAATGGAAATTTATTTAAACGTCACTCTAATTGGAACACCTTGCACAAGCGACGAGCTCCGCTCGCGGTGAGAACGTGTGGGACGAGATCTGTGAATATAATAACGAACCCGTCTTCTTGGTGGTGCACCATTGCGTTACGTAATCTTGACTATTCCGAATTTAATAACGCGCCTCCATAGACAAGTGGCCGTTGAATTAATTGCGCTAATTGATCGTCGCAGTATACACCATCTGCACGTTCCGTTTCGCGCTCCATTTTCTTGCACCTTATTATCTCGGCGTCGAATCGAGATCGCGATATTGATCGCCGGGAAGCTGTTCCTCGGAACAGCGTTTTCCGGTCCGAATGAAAATTCGAGTTATATAACATTACATATTTTATAGAATATTAATATACATTAATGTAGACATTAATATACGGCGGAAGCCAAATTTTTCAATTAGGAGTTTAATTATAAGTACCTACTGGAGTAGACGTTATATTTAATTATAAGTAACCTAGGAATAGATTATATATAGATATTATATATTATAATCTTAAATAAATAATCTTTATATCTTGGTAATTTTTACGATCTTTCCGTACGTCTCGCGAAAATAGAATCACTCGTCGATCTCATACCCTTATTTTCTTGTATTCCGACCTCAGATCTCGGAAAATGGTAGAATAGGGCGATCGCTCTCGCTCTCTTCCTCTTGTCTTCATATCTTGTTTTCTGGCGCTAGACGCTTTGTACATTGTCCCCGACACGATCGCGGCTGCATGCCGCGCAAAAAGTAGGGCAAAACCAGCTCGCTCCGACGACGGGCCAACTTATGTAACGACGCCTCGCTCACCCCCGCGCGAGCCAAGTCCGTTCTTCGGGGGTGGGACATTTATTACGACGACTACCGACGACACCAACAACTTTCTCCGGTAAGATAAATAACGAGGCAACCGGCAAAATATTTTACCCCGCGGCGGTACGTTGAGCTACGCGCCCCTAAGCCTATACCGTGGCTTAGAACGTGAGATGCGATTGGTTCCTTTCTGTGTTTCACCCTGCCGGCACGACGAGCTACCATCCTGGATTTGTCGGCGTAATCCACGAGGTCAAATATTAATGATTCCGCTCGTTTGTCTGCCGATTTCGTAACAACGAGGGTCCGCGCGGAGCATCTTATCTCGGCCTTCGCCCGAGAACGATATAGAGCGGTTGTATCACGCAAAAAAATGACTTATTGTTAGTAATAGTAGCTAAATTTCAATAGCTGAATCAAACTTAAGTGTAAGAGCTACCGCCTTAGTGTCATTGTTAAGTTCTGTCTATTACAGATAAAAAACATTCACTATGACAAAAAAATTTTTAAACTGAAATTAAAAGCATATATTAGTAAAGGCAGCTAAAAAGATGGCATGCGTACCTAAATGTCTTATTCACGCACACATTTAGCACACAGAGTTAAGTTTATAGCTACGCGCGAAAATTTGATTTGTAATTGTTTTTGCAATGTGGCACTGCCATATGCACATCTACAGCGCATTTAGCATTTATATTTTGCAGTATATAAGCTATATACTGCAAATATTATTCTACTGCGAAGATAAAATAACGTAGTAGATTCGGCTAAATATCATTTGATTTTGAGCAGCAAATATTTTTTGCTGTACACTTACATTTTAATAACTAATAAATTGAACTTCGGCGGCAACGACATTAGCTGTCCCTATTTTAACGACACATCTTAGCTGCCGTAGCTATATTTTACCTTTATTGGCTAATCCTTTTTCTGCGTGATACAATGAATGTCGAAGTTGCTATCGAAAATGTTCGCTTCGACGCTCCAATTCGCTGCGGATAGCTTGTTAGAAGGCCGTTAGAGAATCAACAATATGGTGAGAGGGTTGACTCGCAAACCGACAGCTTTGCTCAGAATGTATACCTAAATTGAAAGTGTATCGAGAATCTTTTACCCTCTTACTTCGGTTTCCGAAGTGGTGGACGGGTTTTTCAGACGTTAAATTCAGACATCCTTTTAATTAGAGGTGAGATGTCGAGCACCGAAATGTTAATGTAGTTATTTGTTTGTCATCTGGCTGTCGCCTGAGCCTCGCCGTAACTTTATCACTCTGCACTAATGCCGCATTAACGGCGTGAGGAATTATAAATTCCAGTGTCAAAGCGACCGGTGTTACTATCTAACGAGGCAACGGAGATTTCATTATGTCGGGCGCGAAGGGTTCACCCGGTATAATCGGATTCGCCTCGTGGAGGAATTGGTGCATAATTTTCGGAAATACCCATGACCGCACCTGCTTTATCAGTCCGATATTTCGCAATTTAATGGATTACATAATTCATAAAGGCTTTACCTCATAATGGGCTGGAGTTTCGTGCCGTCCTCCTAAGTGTCTCCATAAATACATTACGCAATTTCTGTCCATGGCTTCGCGGACTGGAATCTCGAAAACAGATTATTGATTCATGGTGTTATTTAATGAAGAGAATAACGAAGGCCCTCGCGCCGCCGGTAATATATTTCGCTCTGTTTTTTTTCTCTTTCGCGCTTTCGCGTTCCGCAACGTACCCATGCACTGCGAAACGACCGAAGATGCCGTGACGTTTATGGAGACCCTGAAAAATCGCTCGTGGCTTCGCTCTGAGAGAGAGAGAGAGAGAGAGACCGCCCAGGAATCGTCGGCCTAAGGAATTATACGCGGCATAAAACGAGCGGCAGTTAGTATTACGAGAATTGCTTCCTCGACTTTTGTGAAGCGCGCGGCCTCTCGCGCACCCGGGAGGTCACCGGGAGGCGTTTGAAGTCGCCGAGTCTCCGGGGCCAACCGCCATCCGCCGCCATCCCACCATGAATTCATTCGCACCCTCATGAAATTCAAAGCAGTCGTTACGGTCCTGGCACAACGACAACGAGTGCGACGCGACGACGGCGAAGAGGGCGAAGAGGACGAAGAGGACGAGATGGGCGCGGACGGAGGAGGAGTGCAGTTACGTGCGAGCGGATGTATAGCGGTGCGCCTAGGCCACCTGCGTGCTCTCTCTCTCTCTCCCCCTCTGTCTCTCTAGTTCTTTTTCTCTGCTCACACAGGAGGGGGGGGGGGGGGAGGTTGGAGGGTGTTCAATGTTTTATTTATAATTTGTTTATCTCATCATCTGCTCGCGGACCCGCCGACTTGTGTATATAATGGTGTCTACACGCTGACGCCGCGTCCGTCAGTGACTCTCAAGCGTCCGTCGAAAACATGAATAGTCAAACGTTCTCTTTTCTCTTCTTCTCGTCATATACTTCTCGCCGGGGACTTTTCCCGCGAGCGTTTGGCCGGGCGGCGCGAGGTCGAGCGGATAAACTCCCTCGGTGAAGCTTCTCCAGCGAGCTCCATAGTTGGCCTCACGTGAGACGATATACGGAGCATGACGGAAGTCGCAGTATGTTGAAGTCTGAAGATCGCAAATGTCTTTCAGAATTTCAGTGGCGCGCAAATGATGCAAGTGATGTTTAAATTTTTTTTCTCGCGTTCGCAGCGACGAAACTATAACAACCGTCATTGACAAGTAAAATATCGAACGCAGATCTCGTGCGATTCCTGAAATATTGCAAAAAATTGCGCGATTCCGCGCGGGCAAATGTGGAGTTAGAAAGGCGCCCGAGGACCACCTTGGGCTTCAAATGCTTCGACTCGGATTAATTCTTTGCGGCATATCCAGCTGCGTTACACGTTGACCGATGGCAACGATTCGAACTTCGCAAACTGGTCGGTTTAACGGAAGTTAACGATAGCCGCAATTATTCAATTTTCCAGCGGATTTTACGCGACGCGCTTTGAGCGATCGTAATGTCCTCAGCGGAACATTTATATCCGTAGTGGCCTGAGAAAGGCGAGGGTTTCGTAAGAAGCAATGGACGGCATTAGCTAATGCATATCTATGTTGCGCTACATCTCGTGTTCCATATATCAGACACGAGCGTATGCTATTCCGGATGCGGCCTGATCGAGCGATCTGATCTGACATTCTCTCGCGGAAGGCGCGAGCACGCTCTCTATATCGCGACGTGATGAAATTCAAGGACACTCTTTATAACGTCAGTTCACAGCATGCAGCACTCGTAAACAACGTGCACAATAGGTTTAGCAACTCGAAGAATATATGGAACGTCAAGTGAACGGCTGTATACGAGCAGACAATTCTTAGTTTATCTTAGTTTAACGTGCAGTAAACGCATTACATTTTTACATTTTTTCGCAAATGTAAAAATATCTCTTACGAGATTCACGCTCGAGGCGACCTACTTAAATTTCACTTGGGAACGCTTCAGGATAATTGCATTAACATAATTCAATGGAGTAGGTAGGTATTCTCGATATGCAGCGAATTGGTCAATTATTTGTCCCGAACAGCAATGACTATATACATAGATCTTTCTCCGGGCGGTTCATCGGGCGTTCGGATTTAATGCACTCTAGAGGCAAGCGCGTTCGATCTCGAAAAGGTTCAGATGGATGAATAGCTGCTGAGGTCAAGCGAAGGGTCGCGAAATCGCTCTCGTGTAAGCACGCGCGCGGGTCTAAGGAGGTCGAGTGCCCAGCTCTCTCTCTCTTTCTCTCTCTCTCTAGACTTCCAGTTTCTGTGAGTCCTCACGGACACATCCGTTCGTACCGCTCCATTCCGTCGCGACCTCCTTCAAGGTGCATTCCCTCGTTTTATCCCGTTTCCATCTTAATAATTGAGACGTAAGATATCGTAAGTGGATCCTTTGAGATGGCCGGGGCGTATTCTTTCGCGGCGCCACAGAAGAGCGAAACGACTTCAATTTCGTCGACGGTTAAATTAAGTGATAATTTTCGATCGTCTTACTGACCTGGATAGCATGCAGTTTTGGTCGAACGGAATCTGACTTTACCTAACTATTTAAATGGTTTACTTCTGAACAGTTAAGCTTAACTCGAAATTCCATATTTGAATACGTAGGAACAGCTATGGCATGAATTCTAGTTCAAGCTCTACTAGTAATTAGCATATACTATTTTACTAATGTAAAAAATGTTTTAAATTAATTTGTCATCGCACTTACTAATTCAACTAATCTTCATGACGGCGAAAATATCGATCTCGTAAATCAGAACGTTTCATAAACTAATCTTAACTTTGTTACCTGTAACTTTTATTCGGAATCAGTGTACATTCCGGAAAAAACAATTTTAGTGGACCCAGATCTCAAAATAATTTTTGTTCAATAATCAAAATAATTTTGTCAGAAAGTCAAAATAATTGCTAGAATAAAAACGTTTTATAGCAATGCTTATCATTTTTAACATTCTAGCAAAATTTTTTGATGGTTTAACAAGAAATAATTTTCAGATCTGCATTCAGCAAAATTTGTAGATCTCTCAACAAAATCGTTCTTTCTGTGTAAATATTAACATGTCGGCTGACAAAGGTATAGGAAAATGCACACGGCTATCTCTATATCTGCTGAATATCTTTATTGAATATCTCACAAAAAGTTATGTCTACAAGTAAAATATGTATTTATTAACGCGGTGGAAACAAAAATCGATACTACTTCTAATTCTTTGGTATAATTATATCCATATCTGAATATCTGTATTAAATATCTCATAAAAAATTATGTCTACAAGTGCAATATTTATTAACGCGGTGGAAACAAAGATCGATACTACTTCTAATTCTTTGGTATAACATTTTTGAAGGTTAGACAGTCATTGTCTAATCTTCTTTATTTAATTGTCGCTCATTTTGTAATCGCTCTTGATGAAACTGGCGACTCTCTCGCCGATCATGTTGACTGCAGCAACAGGATTACCGGAAACCATCTGAGAGATAAAAAAGTATTAATTAATTACAGAAGGCGGAGAGATATATTAATTGCAATTTTTTTCTGGAATGTCATATATAATAAAATTTTATAAAATTATTTATGTATTCAGCACATCGTTAGACTAATATGATTATATATTAATTGGCCGTGTGTTTATTATAATATTGAAAATTGTCACTTACCCGCGGCATAATTGAGGCATCAGCCACTCTTAAGCCATCTATACCGTGGACCTTGAGAGTTTTTGGATCAACGACAGCCATTGGATCCGAAGACGGACCCATTTTGCAAGTGCCAGCCTGATGATTTTCGGGCCTGGTGTCGTATCGGAATTTGCAATCCCAGTACGCATAACTCATGGCCCCATTTTTCTTATATCGTTCGCATTCTGAGATAGTTTCGTCTTCCACCATCTTCAGAGAATATTTTTGCAGCGCGTTTGCCTTTGATAACTTTAAAATTTCCTGAATACCCTGAAAAATTATTGCTCGATCCTGCGGATGCGCCAAATCGTTGCTCCAAATAATCGGAGGTTGTAAAGGCTCTTTTGAGGCAAGCGTTATTCGACCTAGAATTTATTAATATAAAATATGTAAATTAACTATTGCGACAGAATTTTCATTCTTTGCAGAAAATTACACAATTTTCTTATTTTATTCAATTTATTGTTCATTTTAATTATAATTGGAATGCAATCAATTTTCTTCTAAAACATTTACAGATAAAAAAATACATTTTACAATAATTTCGAAGAATGCTCACATAAGAAGTGAAAATTGTTGCTTTAAAATCGTTGAACACATGTTGCGATACATAGCTATCTACATTGTTAGTCTCTCTTATGCTAATACTGCGCTATTTAGGACAAAACGCGATTTACATAATCATTGACTTACCTCTACTCAACGGTCGAAGATTTACGGCGGTGAACCTGACGGTTTGTTTGTTATCGTACACTTTCAAATCCGAAATTCTGTCGCACGTGTTGCAAATTGCTTGATAGCCGGCAAAGAAGAATTGGATGTCCGGATCATCCGCGGTGGTGTAGTTGGACGCCAGAATCCCGGTGACCTGGGCCAGTCCCGTGGACGACAACGGGCCGGTTTGATTGAAGAGATACGTATCGGCATTGTTCATATTCAGTAGATTTTCATTCTGCTCAATAAGAGTGAAGTCCACGCCGTATGACGCGTGATTGTGGAGATTCTCTCCAACCCCCGGCAGATCGTGGACCGAACGAATCCCTACGGATTCCAGGTGCCTCTTCGGCCCGATGCCCGATAGGAGCAGAAGCTGAGGCGAATTTATGGCGCCGGCCGAAATAATCACTTCCTTCGTCGCTCTTATGTGGTGTTTTCGGCCGTTCTGCGAATAGTAAGCCGTCCGTCAAGCCCGGAACAGATCATCGTTTATTCATGAAAATCGCAATCACGAAATTGCGCGCATAAAAAGTATGAGTCTTACCATAACCACAGTGATTCCTGTGGCTTTCACATTGGAGTGAGATTTTTTTGTTTCGATTTTTATCACAGTCGCTTTCAAAGCCACGTGCAAATTTTTGCGGTTCCTATGCGGCCACAAGTAAGCCCTGGGAGTACTCTGTCTGACGCCGTTCCTGCTGATCGTCTGCGCCACAGTGAAACCCGTGATCTTCTCGCCCACCAAGTCCTCGCTGACTCCTAAGCCTAACTCCTCCGCCGCCTTTATTATGTCCCAAGCGATTGGCGGCTGCCAGGGGAATCTATTAGTGAAAGTAATCAGTGAGTTTAATTCGTACGTGTAGATCAAATCGGCGAGGAAACTGCGGGGATTAAGTTAGAGGCACGCTGTAGTTCCAAACGTATAGATCCCGTTTAATGAATGCCGGATCAACCGCGCTGATTGCAATAGATAGGGATACGTGAGAATAATCCTGGAATAATTTTTGATGATAAAATTAATTTCCAAGAATAACTGGTTGTATAACCGACGTCAAAAAGTGATTACAAATTGATTATTTATGGCAAGCACACGTTTTACTTCACAATATTACAACTACTCTGAAAAAGACACGAATAATTCCAGATCGGTTTTTTATCTTGAATGACGTAAAGACTGCAGTCGCGGTAGCGATAAAAAAAGTGTGAGAAACTAGTGTAGTGAGTAACTAGAGTAGTGTAGTTCAAGAAAACGCGATGTTTGCACCTTTCGACCGTCATTGGACCTCCAGTGCCATGATACTTTGCGCCGACCCTTTCAATTTCTTTATTGTCTTCCGATTTAATGAAGTACGGCAACACCTAAAGTACAAAAATTAATAACGCCTTACGTGCAAAAGATCTTAATAATAATCTTAAAAATAATCTCTTCTTGCTTCGTACTTCATTCCACGACCATCCCTCGTTCCCAGCTTCTGTCCATCTGTTGTAATCTTTCTCGTGTCCACGGTGGTACGCCATACCGTGGTGAGAAGTGCAACCGCCGAGATTTTTACCCCTTGGCCAGCTGCAGCTGCCGTTATTTCTCAAGCACGCGTACTTTTCATTCGTAGTGTTATACTTCCAATCCAGTTCGGTGTCTACAATATCGCACGATATTGAAATTAGTCGCTAAATTTAAACGTATAATTCAGCGACCGTAAAGACATAAAGATATATTACTGAGATACAGCTGAAGGTTGCTCGGAATTTGCGTGCCAGGTGGCTCGTCCGGACCAGCTTCGACAAGAAGTACGTTCCAGTCTTTAACTTCGCTCAGTCTAGAAGCCACGATCGGTCCAGCCGCACCACCTGAATTAAAAATACATAATTTATCTGTTATGAATTAATATTTACTCAAATCACTCAAATGTTTTATAAGTGAAGATCATCTTAACGTCAATTTTAATTGATACGATTTAGGGATGTGAATCTCGAGTTCGCGTGCGAATCGATCCTGCGTTCGCCATAATTTCGCGAAACGCTTCGTTAAATTGCTAGACAAGATAGGTTTTGATAGCCCATTATGTTTACATACGGATACATTGATTATCTTACCTCCAACGACAATGAAGTCATAATTATACCGCAGAGTCTTGATGGGTGTGATTCGCTCACACACACCGTTAATTATTGAGCTATTGGTAGTTAACACTGTCAGCATGGACAGAAATAAAGTGGCGGAATTGCCGCAGCAGACGTCGTTCAATGAGGGTCCGCCTACGAAGGGCGATGCACACGATGCTCCCAGCATCTCGTAGGACGTACACACGTTCTATAATACCGTATAGTTTACACGACTAAATATATTGCGGCACTTAAGAATGTTGATCTCGAGTTTATGCATCGTATAAACCGTAGAGCGATGCTCCATTATTTTGCGAATATCACGGCCATTACTGCTGGGAAATCACTTTACTCTTGCAATCAAATTACGAATAACTTACGGTAATAATCTACGGGGATTTAGTGTATTAAATCTTGCATAATTCTCCCGATTAACTTTATGGAATTCTATAAAATTCTAATTGGAGAAATTAATTACGGTAGACAAATACCATGTTATTCAAATATATTCGTTGCCTGTTCCAATTTCTGTCTCAAAATATTGAAAAAAAGTTTTATACTCAGGAGATTATTCTACATTATTTTATATTTTATTGCATATTTTCTTGCACTATTGTGCTTTGAAACTTTGAGTTACACTTAAAAATTCAAGACTTAACTTGGACATTACCTTTTTATATGAATTCAGGAAGCGCGCTGTCAGTGCTACTGTGTCATTTTATCTATAATTATTGTTAATTAGACGTCAAATAACAGCGCTAATAACCCACTTTGGGGAGCGCGCTATCAGCGCTATTGTCTTTTTATTTTTAATTATACTAAAAAATGATGCAATAACGCTGACAGCACGCTTCCTGAACTCGCAACTTATAGTTTTTTTAGTATTCATTTTTTTCTTTACCTTCTTCGTACCTAACAATTGACAGGCGATACACCCGCAGAATATCAACGTACCATTTTCCGTGATTGCGATCGTCGTAAGGAGTATTGTCCGTTGTGCTCGGCTTTTACTACCTGATTGTGGCGTCCGTTTTGGTGTCGCTTTGTTATATACCCGGTTTCGCGTATATGCATATGCACGTTCCGTGAAATGTCTAGCTGTGATTAAGTGCTGAACGCACATAACATAAAAACGATAATAACGGCGCTTGTTATAATCCCCGCTTGTCACACTTGTAAATCACCGTGTGTGCTATCATTTTCAGAAAAATGACGGATAGTCTGTCACTAAAGTGGCGCAAATAAAATAGATATGCGCTATTATGACGTGCGTTTCCGTTGAATTCCGGAAGTCGTGGCAAAAGCTTGTGCATCGCACTATAAAATTTTTACAGACGTTAGTTTATTGACGTAATTGACATAATTGTTTGATCGCTTTTATCAATATATACTTATACAATATATATTTTTATACAAGCGGATTAACTTCAATAAATATTTTGCCACTATACGACAAGCAATTATTTCATTTTTAAGATTTTAATTATCAGTTATTTGTTTGTTGTATTTATTTACGATGTGTAAGCGCAATTCATAATAGCGTAATCGTTCCAGCGGATCGTCGGTAGTGGAGAGGTTATTCCATATTTGATCTGTGCTATAATGCAATCTTGTTTATTTACAATATTTTGATTTACACTCGGCTGAGAGCGGTCGAGTTCCATATTTTATAATTCATTTCATTTTTTACATTTTTTTGTTTTGTTAACAATTAATTACTACGTTTTTTGGCGGCTGGTGTACCAGGTACCAGAATCTGTCTTTGGTCATCATTTCAATAGGACATCCATGGGTAGTATTATATGCCACAGTTATTGAGAGATATACTATGAATATTGAAAGAGATTATTAGCATAATATGTACATATCTAAGCTTTTTCGTAATTCTAAACTCTTGGTGACACAACAGTAACTAAAGGCAATTGTAGGAAATTGTAGCTTGTTTGAGGAATTAATTATAGGAATTAATTATTAATTAGTTAATTAATAATAGTAAGAATACTTGTTTATAAGTTGTACGGAGATTTGCGCTCGTTGCGTCGCGGCTAATTGATCAACGATGAATTTCTCTCTCGCGACAGCCGCGACGCTATGATACGCACAATCTTAGGAAATTCCCAACTGGAAATTAAGACATGGCGGTTACAGCGAGACGATGACTGTCTTCGGTCGTACGACTCGCTGCGTTAGTAACAATAATCGCACATTGCGGCATAATTTCGAGCTCAAGCGCTCGAGCGATTGAGCGATGTGCAAGTTCGGCTCGATCGCTCGATCATACCGAAGAGAAGGGAATTCGCAGCCTACGGGGATCTTCCAGAGACAGAGAGAGTCCTCGCCTTTGGTCGCGTTCTCGCCGACTTTCATAGGCTGCGGATAACGCATTGCGGATGGATGCAAAAAGAGACTAGATAGATCGTGGAGCCCCCGGCTACCATATAGCCTGATCCCAGTCGATGTACTTGATCCCCCAAAGTAGCAGGTCCAGCGTATTGTCGATCGTCGTGTGTGAACTAGGAAACATGGTAAATTGGTAACTTATTTGTGCCACATCCAATGATGATGGTTATGTTTCCCCTGGGGAGGACAAGGATCTTTCCGTTTCGGGCAAGTTTCGTACCATTGTCTACCGGCAACGCCCCAGTCGGACTTGATATACGCGGCCGCCTTTTCGCCGATCATCATGGCCGGAGCTGCCGTGTTGCTGGATGTTACCTTGAAAAAGCAATCACACATATTCGCGTCTATATCTCCTCTTTTTAGCTTTCGCGTCAGTCAGAAAATCAGAGTCGAAATCTTACAGCGAGTTTTTACAAATTTTTATAGATATTAAAAATGTAATTCTTATAAATATAGCATAAATAAAGAATTTTTGTCGTAAAGATTATATTGGAAGATTGAATATAAGCGAGAAAAATTAAAAAACAATAACGTATAATTAAAATATACTATCACATTGATATTGTCGCACGAAAGCCTACATCATTAACCTTTTTTTAGACAATTTATAAAAATTATCAGATTTTAGAAAAATTAAAAATCTGGCGCACATTTTTATTTATAATTTTTATGCAGTATTTGGATAAATGTTACGTAATATACATATAATTTATGTTTATACGTATTCAGATTCTTCAATCGTTTCCCGTATTATACGGCGCATAAGATTATGAAATAAAATACTATCTTGAATTCACAAATTACAGATCGTAAAATAAGCTTTACGTAATAGGGAATCCCGACGAATGATTAAAAACTTAATGACGAACGTATATTCGAACGATAATAGCGCGTTAATCGTAAAGAGGAATCTTCGCAACGAGAAAATTCGAATGCCTCGCTAATGACCGTCTATTTTGATCGGAAGGTGTAAGAAAAAGAAGGAAAAAAACGCGCCGACACTCGCGATATTCCCGTGATTAAAGGAGATACCTACCTGTGGCATAATGGACGCGTCGGCCACGCGGAGATTCCTGATGCCGTGCACCCTCAATCGATTGTCCACCACGGCCATGGGATCGTTACGCGGACCCATTTTGCAGGATCCCGCCTGATGATTCTCCGGGCCGGTGTCTTGGCTCACGGCGCAGGCCCAATACTGCTTGCTCAGATAGGGATACTGGGAGCACGTGGACAACGGGCTGTTGTTCAGAGTCATATTGTACTTGGCCATGGCACTGGTGTTGACGAGGGACATCGCGATCTCGATACCCTCGACGAGGACCGTCACGTCCATCGGATCGCTCAGGTAGTTGCCCCAGATGATCGGGCTCGCGAGCGGGTCGTTACTGGCGAGACGCAGCGTCCCTGTGACCGGGTTCATTTATCGGCGGTTAAATCGGTGGTGGAACGGATGCGCTGACGTGCGACACATTGACTGTCGAAATTTGTCGGAATTTCACGGGCCACCGAGACGCAACGCGGAAAGCATTGATTAATCAATTTGTAGAAATTTTCCCGGTGATAGCCACGAGCCGGTCCTATCATTCCCGCGTTAAATTATACGGGACGGAATTTTGGTACATGGTGGCCCGACGGTGATCGATGATAAATTCATCGAAATTACCATCTAATTAGCCTAATTTTTGCGGACGGGAGTTCGGTACTTCGGTACTAATTACGTTTCGCTTACCCTTGCTACGCGGTTGCGTCATCGTCGGCGATATGCTGATGTGGCGACCGTCATTGTTCATGAGGGCGCCCACTTCACCGGTGGTCGCGCAGGCCGCCTGGTAGCCGCCGAAGAACAGCTGGATGTCAGGATGATTTGAAGTCGAGTAGACCGACGGTAGCATCCCGGTCAGTTGTGACAAACCGGTTGACGACATCGGTCCTTTCTGGAAGGCGATATATTCCGTGGCGGATGCCCAGGTCAAGTCGTATAGGTTCGGCTGATTGATGGTCCACGATAAAGTGTACGACACGTGATTATGCAGGTTTTCCCCGACACCTGGAGCAAAATGGTTCCGACTGATTAAAAAAAAAAAAACGCAATTATCGACTTCGACGTAATTCCGGTCGATGTGACTCCGATCGAGCGTCGACCCGACGCTCATTTCCGTCATTTACGTTCAATAAGAGCGAAAACTTGGCGCCTTTCGTAATTAACGCTCGCACCTACATCCGCGAGAATTAATCTCGGTCGTACTTTAAATAATATGCCCCAAAGAATCTAAGAACTAATTTTCTTCAATGCCTAATTAGTTCTCTTTCGAATAGCACGAAACTCCTCTCTCACTCATTTGACTTCGTTAAATTTATACCTGACGAAAAACCTGATATCTACCGTCACGATGCAGAATTACGAAGATCGTATAATAAATTTTCGATGCGTCATCGGTAAATTACGTTAAATTCTGTGTCGGAGGATTATTATCTTCACGGAGAGAGGATACATCGTCGTATTCATAATGACTTACGTACGATGAATGGATCACTTACCTGGAAGATCCTTGACGACTGTGACGTTCACCGCCCGCAGATGTTCCTTCGGCCCGATTCCGGAGAGTAGCAACAGTTGAGGCGAATTTACGGCACCACCGGAGGCGATTACCTCCTTTGTGGCGCGGGCAACTCGAAGTTCACCATCCTGAAGATGCGTTCATTGAAACTCACATCACCAAACTCACCGACGCGCTTTAGAGCGCGAACTTGATTTCGCGTCTAAGTGCCGGTAACCGCCCCGGCAAAAAGCAAAGTTCCCCGATGTCACACGATATCGCCCCTATTATGCTCCGTATCATTTTAACAACATATATATATATTTTTTTTAAATAAAATTCGTGGAATTTTACGCGCCGATATGTTGCAATTAATTAATGAAAAGATTAAATCAACAAGATTGAACTGAATTAGTATGACCTTTTATGACTCGCTCTCGGATGTCTAAAGGCGTTAATGTTAAGTAAACTAGAACAAATTGATTATTGATTTGCATATGAAAAACATATAAATGCAGCAAACAAGATAAAAATTATCCTCTTAATACCCGTGAAAGTGACTCTATTACGCGATAACTGCGCATGAATTATCAATCGTTATGTAATTATTGGTTTGCATGAAAAACTTATAATTTCAACAAGCGAGATAAAAATTCTTAATACCTATATAAGTGACTTTATTATGTGATATCAGCTGTTATGTAATTGGTGTGAACACGAAAAACTTGAACCTTTAGCGAACGGGATAAAAACTAATGTTTTTAATATCCATGAAAATGACTTTGAATCGTGCGACTCCTGAGCATGATTACTAGAGCGTTGTATTGTAATATAGCTAAAATAAAGACCCTCGGCAAATTCCCATTCGTGCATAGTACAGATTTTTCAAGCGTAACATATTCAGCGTATTAATAAAAGTTGCAGCGGGTTTCTCTGTAACTCTCAACTGAATAAAAACCTCCCTCCCTGCTCGCGATATCGTGACAAGCAAAATTTCCGGTATCCATAAAAATTTTATCTGTCAATCATGCGACACTTGAATACTCGAAAATAGATTTATAGATAATATTGCCGCTGATAAATTGTATAACATAATTACGTATAATAACAGTTTGGAAGGCATATTATTAACGTGTGATAAGTGACATTTTTGACTCCTACGATAGATGACGCAAATTGAAATTTCATTCCCTATCTCTTTTTATTTATATTAAAATTTTTAAATAGAATAGATATCCGTAATAAAATTAGACTCTAAATTAAACTATAAATTTAAACCAAATCATTAAATTACATTTAACGAGTAATAAAGTGAAAAATTAATTTCTATTAAAGAGTTTCATTTTTGGCACAGGTGTCAAATATATATTACGTAATATGAGTTAATGAATAGAATAATTATTAAATTAAATACGTATTTGAATATTACTAAGCCTTTAATGTATGATAATGAAATGATGAAGTAGAGAACGTTCCGCGTATCATCGCTATCGAGTTAAGAGAATCTAAACGTGCATACTAACTTGATAAAATTGAACTCCAACGGCCTTGTTATTTTCGACGATGATCTTCGTGGCGGTGGCGTTTAGGGAGATGTGCAAATTACGCCGATGCCGTACCGGTCGTAAATACGCCGAGGCGCTACTCACTCGGACGCCGTCCTTGCTTGTGGTTTGAGCCACAGTGAATCCAGTAAATTGGTCGCCATTCAGGTCCTCGCTAATCGGGTATCCTCTTTCGGTCGCCGCCGCGAGGATGTCGTCCGCGATTGCAGGCTTCCACGGAAACCGTTCGACGGTTAACAGACCGCCGGTCGAATGATACTTGCGACCAACTCGGCGGATCTCCGTGTTGTTCTCTCCGCACATAAAGTACGGCAGGACCTAAACAAGATCGGCCATTATCTCTTAAGAAAATGTGTGTATTTCTCATTCGATCTCTTCAGATATGCCGAAGCTGAAAAACTTCTAGCGATATTTGAAAATATCTACCAGCAGAACTTTCTCTAGATATCGTTTTATAAAACTGCAAGAGACTTGCAATATCGTGGCTAGGCCATACATATGCTAATGATATTATAACTTATACTTTATGATGCTTTAACGAGTTCGACAAGTTACGACTGAATGAATTGCGTTGACATGAAACGGTAATTTGTATCTTTTATTCCTCATAGTATCTCATTTAAGTTTTGCAACCTGAAGAGATAGATTCTGATTGGTTTCGCCTCTTTTATGACCAAAATCAATTTCTCCCGTATTCCGAAATATTTGATATAGCTCGAAATAGTTTGAGACAGGATTATGGGATCTTACGTCATGCCAGCTCCATCCGGGGTTGCCCATGGCCGCCCAATTGTCAAAATCTTTCGCGTGGCCCCGCATATACATCATACCATTGTGGACGGACGTACCGCCTAGGTTTTTACCGCGTGGCCAGCTGCAGGATCCGCCGGTTGACAGACAAGCGTTCATCTCGTTCGCGGTTTGATACTGCCAGTCAATGTCAGTTCCTATCGGCGAAATTGTCAGATCGTTTAACATGCGTAAAGCCCCGCAATCGGGATCGTAACAGCACTCGCAATAATATAGATTTCAGATGAGCACGGCAACGATTTCCCCTCGGCGGAGGTGTTCTCGGAACACATACGCGCGTTTTGAATAAAAGCGCGATACGATTACTCCCGCATATTATTCCGGATCCGCGAATATCTCAGATACACGCGCTTTATCGTTTTACCACGTCCCTGCAGATTTTATCGTAACTAATTTGACATCGATTCTCTTTTAATAAAATTATCGTTGAATTAAACGCTTGACGCTCTGATTAAAATCAAGCTTCAAAGATGCTAATAAATGATAATATATTAGCTCTTATTGAATTTTAAGCAGATACGCTCAAAATTTTATTTCGTGGCATAATTAATGAACGTTGAAAATGAAAAGAGATCATTTTCAACGGGAATATATTCCACCGGGGAAAAGACCGAATCAAAATGAAACAGGGGCGTAAAGGCTCTCGCGCGCGCTTGCAGGTATCTTGTATTATACTTCTGATGCACGGTGTTGAACGATAAAAGTAAAAAAAAAAAAATTGATCTCTAGATTGTAAGCACCCTAAATACTCATTATCGCGCGGCGTAGTTTGAACGCGGTACAGATAACAGAACAGCAGTGCTATGTACACGGGGAGGGTCCAATTGAAACTTACCCAGAAACATCGCCACCATACTGGGAACCTCGGCACCCGGTGGTTCGTCCGGCCCGGCTTCCAGCAACAAAACTTTCCATTCGGGTATGTCGCTCAGTCTAGACGCCACTATGGCACCGGCTGATCCTCCTAATTCCGAAGCGACAAAAGTCATTAAAGTCCTATCGTTATTCAGCGCGAACCGGTTCGAGAAAAATGCATTCCGCGCGACGGCGGCGATGCGGAAGAAACGGGTTTCGGGTGAAACGCCGCTATAATTACATTCGCCGGAAGGAAAGCATCTGCGCGACCCTAATTAACTTTTCCCTTTTTCGTGATTAGATCCGTCACCGGCCGATAAATCGCGGTCGATTCATCGCCGTCGGATCGCGAATTTCTCCTCCTCCTCCTCCTCCTCCTCATTCTCTCTCTCTCTCGTCGTTCGTACATCAATGTTCGGTTAATGACAGACACGAGGAAAGCCAGGAAGAGCCCCGTGTGTCCGATAAGAGTTGAAAAGTCACCAGCCGATGGTGATTACCGTGCTGACGCAAGAGCGTAATATATAGCCTTAGATTGTTATGTTAATCGACTATCGCCGGATGTACGTAATTTTGCGCCGCGGCTGTTATTATTACGATCCTATCAATTGTTACGAAAAGGCCCGTCCGCGGCGCGTTGGAAAGCCGGTAGTTAAGGCCTTGGCAATGGCTTGCCGAGAGCCGTACGTGTGATATCGCAGCCGCGCACGTGTAACATTTTTGCACGCGTTGAAGACCGATAAGATCGCGCTTGTCTCTCTTGGGCGATTTAAATATTTTTTCCGCTTTTATAAAACGGATCTTTTTGAAATTGCCAAATGACACAATATACGATGTGCAATAAATACATTTGTGCACGAGAAATACTGTACAAATCAATCTTGATTTTTTTTTCAATATATTCTTAATATTTCCTTATTCTCTACATCTCGATATAAAATTTTATCTCACTGACGTACTATTTTTGTTCTAAGTTTTTGCATTCTAAGTTGGATATTGTGTCAATTTATTTGCATACTCGCGTATCTTTAGAGCATTACGAATAGCGTAAAATATGCTTTGCTTTGACCATTTAAATAAAGCCACCTTATCGCGATGCTTTCGCAACTCTGTGCCGGGAAGGAAAATGAATTGTTAATTTAGGTTTTCACGAGTACGGTATATGGAAACGGGCGTTCCCATATATGCGGGGAGGTCCCCGCGTTTGCGTGGTCAGTCGAGATTTGTGAATGTCACCGCATTATCGGCGACGTTCGTTTGAAACGGTCACGCGACTGGCATAATTTGCTACGCCCGCGTGGCGCAGGAGCTTCAATAATGTTGTTTCATCATATGAAACTGTGTTATTTTGTTGCCGGTGTATTGACAATAAACATAACGAGATAGAAGGGCACGGGAGGGGGGAATTAATAACGTTTATTTTTCTTCCATTTTTAATGGCCGATTAATTGGACGGATTAACTCAACGGGACCGTGAGATATGCGTTTCATGCGACATAAATACGTTCCGCGGGCTGCCCCCTTGGCCCCCCCTTCCCCGTCGTTTACAACGGAATCGTGTTAATCGAATTCTACTTTCCCGCAGATATTAGCGATATTACGGATTACAGCCCAGAGATATTCTAATCAAGAAATTCAATTAGCATTTCCGCATGTGTATCAAATCGCGTTACGGCGACTGCCACTTGCGTAATACGATTTGCCCACCCTATTTTGTCGATCACGCATAATTACATTCATGTGAATCGAGCACTCGGCGTATAACGGCCAAATACAAATGGTTCCTTTCCTGATTTAATGCCTTCCGCATGTGAACACGGCTCGCGCGCCCGGCGGTTTTGCAAGAGAGTAATTTTGCGGTGAGCGCGAGATTTTTACATCGCGTCTCATGTACGAAGTATTCGCTTTCTATCGGCGAAGCTGACAAATGTCGCGGTGTAACGGACCGCGCCGACGGCGACGATGGAAAGCCAAGGGCGGAAGAGAATTTTCCCGAGCGAGAAATATTTCGTTCCTATCTATCTCGCATTTCGAGTGAGAACAATACATTTTTGCGACCGGGTGAATCAATGGTAATTTTCTAAATAGAGGCAGAACTCTCTCTCTCTCTCTCTCTCTCTCTCTCGTGGAAGTCAATCTGCATGTCTGGCATAAATAGTTGAGATTTGCATGACGCCGAACCGCATTATTTGCATGACCCCAAAATTGCAATGGTGTAAACGAACCTCTCCGGTCGTGCGTAACACGGTGTACTTGATAAGAATCGTTATCGCGAGCGAGAAAAAATAACTTCTCTGAAAAGCAAATGCGTTTACGCGTCTAGACTCGAACGTCTAACAATACATCACGTGCGTCGTGTTAAAATATACGTATAGATAATTTATACAAATTTATTGATAATAGTGAGTCGAACTAGACTGCGTAAGTGAATACACGAATAAATTTCTACGCAGTGTTTTAAGATGCTTGTTCCCATCGGATTATTCAACATTGAAGATCAATTTAATTGTGATCTCACTGCTCCAGCTTTAACTTATGATTGCGTTGCAAGTTCGACATTCGCTGAAAAAGGCTGAATAATGAATTTAGAATTCATATAGAAATATTAGACATCAAAATCCAGCGTCGACCGTAGAAGGCGCTCTTAAGATTTATTTGTGTTATACAAATTTCTTTTCTTTTTTCTGTAATTTTATAGTCTGCACAAACTGAGACACAGTACTTGAGATTTTAATTCAAATTATTATCTTCCAACATCTTCGTATCCATTTATGTAATTTCCATTTTTTTTTCTATTAGACTCTGACATTTCTGTTTATGCGCGAGATTTCTCGTGAATTATGAAACGAATGATTACATTATAAGATATATAGGGGAGGGAACGAGATAGTCGATGCATATTCAACAAGATTACTTCCGCAAGTCAGTTGCCACCTCCTTTTCACATCCATGAATTTTATATTTATAATACAAGATTGATAAATATTTATTTAACCACACGGCCGGCGGTAACGTACTGTCTGGGAAATTGCACGTGTTTTTTAACTGTATTAAGTATATAAAACTTACGGGTTTCTTTTCTTTTTTTATATATAGGTATATATACGTATCCCCGGCTGCAGCCCTCGTGCGATAAAACATTTCTGATCTCACCGCTTTTCCCTCTTTTTCGCTCGGTGAAATACTCGCGATATTTTCAATCGATGGTTGTTAAACGTGTTTGCAGCGTGCTCGAGAGGGCACGGCGCGCTCCACGCCGTTTGCAGGGGAAAAACGAGTTACGCGGCGGCGAAACCGCCGGGTAACTCCTTCCTTCTTCTATATCCACAAATAGAAGCGCGAAGAAAGTCCCGGAAGAAAGAAAAATATCGCCGGCACGAGCTCGCGCGCGAGACTCGAGTACGGGCACGCGCCAAATTCGTTTCGCGATAATTAGTCGTTGAACTTGACGCCGGCGCCGACCTTTAAAGTCGTCCGTCCCGCGCGCATTTCCGAAGAATTTTCAATATTGACGCCAAACCGGGACATACCGGAACATAACCGGGAGGAATTTTATCCGCACTAAATCAGCTTAACGATGTCTATAATTAGCTCCTTTATGAGAATCACTTTGAATTTCAGCTATTAATAAGGGAAATTACTTCCCGTTCCGGACAAACTTCCCGTATACGTACTTTAAGTAAGCAAACGCGAATGTACGAATTGAATTTATGTTAATTACATTGTTTCAAAAGTACATTAACGGTCGAAAAAGAGTATTTGCATAACCCAGCTTGGAAATAACTTTATGCGGAGCAGAAAGATATTATCACAAAATATCTTTATCGTGACATAATTTTATTTATGTCGGTATATTAAATGAGGCATATTTATAGTATAACTCTATTCTACAAAATTATTGTACACACCCAGTAAGTGGGTAAATCGTTTACACTCTCACGCGCTGTGAGGATTTAAATAAAATAATTTAAATAAATAGTTAGTGTATAAACAAAATTTTTAAATAAGAATCCGGAATTAATCCGCATAGAAAATAAAAAATTCCGAGTGAATTTTTTATATTCATTAAAATATAAAGTATGTATATCCATTAGTGTGCTATTTTTGAATACCGTGACTTTTTCTGCTTAAATTAAAATATTGTACTTTAATAGAAGATGGATACATCTTTTTTTTTATACTGATTTTCTCTCCACGGAAAATTAAATAATAAAATATTCGAGTTTCCACGGTTATGACAGCTTATACCGGATGACAGTTGATTTATATAGCTGTTAATATCTATACGAAACGTCAGTTTTTTTCCTAGAGAGTTTAGTCGTTTTTATAGGTTTCTCGCACATGTTTCAATCGAGATTGAGAAAAATGTTGTCTAATGAGCGTGCAGGAATGTCGTTCGAATGTCTGCCTCGTTCCAATGGTAAATATTCTCCTTATTGCGCGCCGGGATTGTTTTTCGTTTCCTTACGTTTTCGCGCGCGGCATAGCGACCCGCTTTCGGCGCAACAGCGCGGAAAATAGACTGCGTCCGATCGCGATCGTTCTTGTCGCCATTCTTTCGGTATTCATGATCCACCTAGTCCCTCTCTCTCTCTCTCTCTCTCTCTCTCTCTCTCTCTCTCTCACTCTCCTCTCTTACTCTCAAGAAGAATCAGTAAAGTGGTAACACCGCGAGCAGCGGCACGATAGTCACTTCTTTCCGCACGATTTTCCGCACGACACGTTTGCGCTCCAGAGCGTTGAAAAAATATTCTCTCGACGCCTGTGCGAGAGTTGACATGGTATCTTACTGCTAGCTATTTTACTTGCGTGCGCAATAATTTTTTCTCTGTATACGCGAAAAATATTTGTGTGTGTGTGCGTGTGTGTGTGCGTGTGCAATTTAAAAATTTAATTTATACGAATTGTTAATATATCTAACATTCGATAATCAATTATTAACATTAACATGTTAATAATTGATTATCGAATGTTAGATATAACCGCCAGAAATGCAATTAATAACAGATTACGTTTACAACGAGTAATAAATAAATGAAATTGAATTTTTTAATAAAAGAGGTATTATAAATTAATAACTCTAAGAAATTAAAATTTTGTATGCATATATATAAATTATATATGCGAGATAACAATACACGGCTGAGCATTTGTTGACAGTCCCTTTGTAACAAGCGCAACTCGTGAGGGACGTTGAAGACGTAAGTGGAAATATAACGTTTGTGAGATAACGTCCCAGCTTTGTGTTAACGTTGGCCAAAGTAACTCTTAGCACCGCTGCAAATTTTAATAGAGTCGGCTGACAGCGGCATTCGCCAGTAATAAAGATCGCGGGGATTGCTGTTACGAGATGTGGAATTCTTGGACACCGATTATTTTTATTAACCTCTGAAGGCCGAGGTATGAAATACTAGTCATGAAAGTTGTAGGCGAACGAATGATTGCCGTTATTGCAACAAATCGTCTTTTTACTACCATATAATTGCTAACGTATTTGTTATAATTAAATATTTTTCATCAATTTAGATAAATTATTGTATGCAATTTTTTTAAATGTAATTTTTTAGTTTCTTTAATAATTTTCAAAGTTAATAATTTATTATCTCTTTCATAAACACAGTACGATGTTATTTATTTTAATCGTAGTCTCGCGTTTATTTTTATCCGCTTCCCTGAAACCAATAAAAATAAATGACCCAATTAACCCAAATTCGTTAAACGGTCATTAATATTCCCGTAAATAACATACTATATACACACTATCTATTACATAATTTACTAATTTTGTCACGATAAGTTCAACAAGATCTAAACCTGATAGATGACTTTCGTAATGCCATATCTAAATGCCAATCATTTATTATTAAATATCCTACGTGAAATATTAAAACTGCTAATTTATAGTAAACGAAAAAAAGAGGGAGATTGCATCTCCACGTGATAATAATACTTTCCTAAATTGCTGTATTATTAGAACTCGTGCATGATGACCGGGGCGATAAGTGGAACGTTCATCGAATAATCCTAATATCGATTGAGGCAACGAGCAAAAAGCGTGCACGCCAAGCGGCGAATCGTGGCCGAAAAAGTAGGTATCAGAAAAACGGAGAGCGTGCCTAATTTACGTGTCGCAACGCGAATGTTTCTCGGTTTGTTACTTCCACGACTACAAGGAAAGGGAGGAGGGAGGGAGAGAGAGAAAGAGAGAGGGAGAGAAAGGAAGGATATCCCCTGGCGAGCCGGGTCTCTCTAAATATCCGCGATAATCCGCGAGCAACGGTAATCCCAGCCCGTGTGCCGGCTGGTTTCATCCTTTTGCACGTCACGGGAGTTCCTCATCCTCCTCTTTCCCGTCCTCTTTCCGCGACTGTAATGCGACTGCATTCGAACGAGACCGGATGCACGAAGGAAGGAGAAAGAAAGAGAGAGGCTGGCAGGTGAAATCGCGGTTCTGTCCCGACAGAAACGACCTGCTCTTACGTAACCGGCGTATAACGCGCACATGTGCGTGCGTTGAAAGGAGTCCGATGCACTTATGCATCGCTTGATAAGCGTGCGAGTAAACGAACGAATAGACGGACGAATGGACAAATGAACGAATGTTTCGCTGATTTTTCCCGGTTCCCCACGAGTTCTTCTATGCTATTCGCGACAGCCAACTCCGATCGATCTCGCGAAGCCGACGTGCGCTCCAGATATATCCGAGATGACAGAAATCGAGACTAAGAAAGAGAGAGAGAGAGAGAGAGAGAGAGAGAGAGAGAGAGAGAGAGAGAGAGAAGCGTCATGGAATCCCCGCGAGTCGCGAAAGTCCCAGTCCGCGAGCGTCTCGACGGGCACGAGCGTCGAGAACATTGTGTGCGTCCCTCGCCTCGTTTCGCCTCGTCTCTCCGCGCGTACACGCCGCTACCCGCGTTCGTCGATTCGTATCTTTACGACCGCGCCAGCTCGCTCCCGACAGTTTGCTTATCGTTAGACGGCATTTACGGTCTGCGCCAACCCAACGGCCGCATACCGTCGCGGCTTCTCGGTCAAGGGTCCGTGATTTATCGCCGCGCGCGAAAGAAAGTAGCGCCTCCTCTCTTCCCCTTCCCACGGGCAATCTCGCTGGCGTTTCCCCGTACGGCGCGGCGGATTTCACGTATGCGCCACGCTCGCTTCCTTACGCTCATCGTTTCCTTACAACGTATGTACGTGCAATTCTCGCGGTGTAAGTACCGAGGCTTCCTCGACAAGAGTCGGTGTTACGTGAGATATAGCGATAGGGCGGCCGGCTGCCGATTGGTATCGAACGAGGCTATACCGCGCTGCACAACTTCCGCTTCCAAAATCAACCCAATTTATTCGCAGTTGGCGTCGTTGGCGTTGGTGGTGTAGTACGTCTCTCCCGGGTACTCGGTGTCCGTACTTGGCGGGCCCGTCAATCGCCGACGCTGACATTAATACGTGACTCACTGATCGCTATGCCGCGACTGGAAATAACACGTAATAGGAAACGAGCGGCGCGGCGTGAGAGGCCTCGCGACAGATCGCAATTTGTACTCGTCTGGAAAACAAGCCTCGACGATCGTCGACGTACGCCGGTGCGCGTACGTGTACATATACATGTGTACATATGAGAACGTAATTATATATCTTAAGTATATATTTATAAGACGTGAATATAAATGACGCGAGCTCGCCGGCGTGGAACGGTGTATTTATCTATCATATCCACCGAGAATTTCGTATACTCGCATTTTCATATAGAAAATATTTAACGTATAATTACCGATTATTTAGTTTTGCGGATTTAAGCTTAATGTTTCCTGAAACATCTGAAGTCCGATAATTAAGTCCTGATATTTAGAGTAATTTACAAATTCATCGTACATTAATATACAAATGCAACCTATTTGAAAGAAGAAAACACATCAAAGAGATGCCAATGGTCACATCATTTACAATAGTCGCGCTTGGATATTCGTATAAATTACCGCACGCGGTATCGCGAGCGTTGAGAGATGCATGCGGAGCGCGCGGCGGATATTAAAATCATGAATATTTTATTCGAGATCCGATATTTAATTATTAAAATGAAGCGCGCGGGAGCCGGGAGAAATTCTTCTTTATCTTCGCCGTGGAGAGCGCGTATCGATTTCGACGTGTCTAGCGCGCCGACTTTTCCAACAATATTTAGCGCGTCGCGTTTTGACGCGTTGCAGATGCAGAATGATGCGCGTTTATTCCGCTCGGCTGCCGTTTTATTTTCTGGCTGTGCAGGCAGCCGTGTTTGATCGGCGAAAAATGCGGGGGGAAAAGTCGCGCCTCGTCGAGGGAAAAACACGGGGCGATCTCGGCTGCCTGTTATTGCCGTGAAAAATTGCGAGAGCTCGGGGTCTGCAGACGCACGAGGGCTCCCAGAGATACTGGCTTATACTTATTAGTCCAACAGTCCGCATACGATATATTCCGTGCTATGCATCCGTCATGAAAATACCAAGCAGTTTTATTGGTATGATCTTTATTTGTCCGATAAAAATAATATAGATCGACAATTTTTTTGCTGCATGCACCAATTGTATTTTTTTTATTTTTAATTAATTTGTTTAGTATTATTCTTTTTTTTTCTTTTCAAGGAATTTCGAATTATATAATAAACAGCATTTCTCTCGACGTCTCTCTTTTATAAATTACCGATCGCATTCCATCTCGGCATTCCGTTTCGGCCCCTCGTGAATAATACGCCAATACCAGCTCTCGCGCTGCAGCCGTCGTCGCGTATTAACGAGCCGCGACAGATCGCCAAAATGTATAAACAAAATGCAGGACGGGCGAGCGCGTTCGCGCATGGGCGATCGCGTCGCCGGTACGAATTATCCCGAAATGCAAAGAGCGTATAAAATTCGTTGAGCCGTTTAAATCACATTATGCGCCGTCCTCTCCGCATCGCTCGCGCTGGCGATCTGCATCCCAGTCCCCTCCCTCCTCCCTCTCTCTCTCTCTCTCTCTCTCTCTCTCTCTCTCTCTTCGAATGAATTTTGCCACCTTCGAGGATTTATATGTCCCGACAGGCCGGGACAGGAACGTATGGAATAATGGAACGTAGTCTCGTCGGTGTAATGACGCGACGATGCGCGTCGGACGTGTGGCGGTTTCGACAGAGGAGTGACACGGGGGACCCCCGGACAGAGGGAGAGAGAGAGAGAGAGAGAGAGAGAGAGAGAGAGAGAGAGAGAGACGCAGGGTCGGCGCGGCACGGGGGCGGTAATTAAATTAATGATGCAATAATCACGCGCTTCGCGACCGAATAAATAACGGTCTGTATTAATATCGCATCCGAGCGGAGAGGATACGCATAGGAACGATCATGCGCGTCGAATTGCATTTTCGCCGGCGAGATCGCCGGGCACCCCGCGTGTGCTCCTGTAAACGACAAATAACAATTACCACCCGTGGGCCACGGGCGACGACTCGTGATAACTGTGTTTGGCCATGGTAAACATGTAAACGCCACCGGAAGGTTTATATGTTTTTTTCCCGTTTCGCTCGACGGAGGCGGGAATTCGCTGCGAGACGAGCACGCGAGGCGCCCTCTCCTTCCTCTCCCCAGCCCCCTCACCCCCCTTTTCCCCTGCGCGTGAAACTGTTGATCTTCGCCGAGCGCTTCGTTTAAACCGAACTATTCCCAATTATTTTTTAATTAGTACTTTAATAGCTTGTTAAATTTTCGCGAACAATTCGTGGAAATTGTCTATTTATTGTTACTGCGGATGCTACGCATGAAAACGTTTCCTGCTCTTTCATTATTCCGGTTACGCGGAGGGCGCGTTGCGGAGGGCAGGGAAAAGAGATTTTATAGCACAAAATGTTTTGCAAAACATTTTATAGTGATTATTTCATTTGCTAATGCGTTACGTTGAATATATTTACTCATACGTATTTCTTCGTTTCTCATCAGGGAACGAGCGCAAAAAAAATATATATATATATATATTCTTTTTTTCTTTCTCTTCGTTTTACAACACATGGGAATGCGAAACGAACGTTGCGCGAAAAACATTTGTTATTCCGATGGATTTTTCGGGGTTTTAGATCTTGCGTCGTTTTACACGAAAACTATGTTTACAGGTCACATAAACAGCCGGCGCGCACCGGCGGTATTCATTTTGCTCACTTTCCGCTTTTTTTCCCCCGCGGTGTTTTATCTTGATTTTCTAATCCATCTTCTGCACATTCAGGAGCGACCCCCGGAGCGATAAAGGGCGCTTATTTTCCGGATTGTTACAAGTGCACCTTCATCATTCTTTACGTCGACTGTTGGAATAATAAGCTTTTGCCTCGGTTCTCCCGCCGCGAGATTTCTCGCGTCCACGTCTCCCCCTAATCTCCCACCCCCGCCCCCTGCCCCCCTCCTTCTGCGTCAATTCGCTTTGAACATAATTTATAATTTTTAACTGAGATGTTACGACATCTTCGCAATTATTTCAATTACACTGTGTCACGACGGCGGCGCTATTCATATCGGGATTTTATTCAGCGGGAGCTTTATCGCGACAGCGTATACCGCTCAACTCTAATGATAATGACAAAACCCATTTTCTTTCCTTTCCAGTCGACTCGACCCTTTTACCGGCCCTCCAACTTCTGCTTCGAGCATTGCGCCCTTATAATTATTCCACGAGCTTCTTTCTTCCGACCGTGCATTGACGGAATAATTAATAAGCATCACGCTAATTACTCAGCGACGGTATTATTAATATTTTCTCCTCACCCCCGCGGTAATACACCCGCGGTCACCGACCGTGACGATTAATCATTCCACACACAGGTACGTGCCCGTGCTGCGTTTATTTCTGCATCCGCGCATGTCTCTCCCGGGCACGACACGCGGTTTTATTCGGAAAAACCTATATGCGCGCGTACTCATTCTTAACATAATGTAACTTGAGAGTGTCGTATCTCTAATTAGAAGCGCGGCAATCGTAATAATGCCGTAGAGAAACGAAGAGACTTTCCACGCTCATTATATCTTTAGTCTTTACGTCTTGCGTGGAGGGTTTTCTTTTTCTGCGCTGTGCAGCGCGGTATATTCTTACATGAGTGTAAGCGAGGATTCTCGCGAGGTCGGGAAAATTCGGGTCGGCAAGAGGGTCGGTCGATATCACGGGGCGAAGCGCGATCATCCATACGGCGACCGGATAACCGGTCGAGTCACTGAAAAATTCCATCTTCCCGTCCGGATATCCCGGGAGTCCTATCGGGAATAATCACCGAAAGGGAAGCAAAGAAAATTAGTTTCGATCGCTCGATCGCCCGAATTCGGTATCGTCCGCGCGCTCCCGACCGGCGAATTTCCGGAACGGAATTTACGCGACGGGTTTTATCAACCGCATACTAAAATATTCAATTATGTGCCTCTCCTTTCTGTCCCTTCCTTTTTTTTTCCTTCACGGCCGGGGCTCCACGACTACATTCGCCGACCGAATGTAAATGTCGAAAGTCGCGACGAATATCGCGCTGTCGAGGGACTTACAATTAATCCTTTGTTCTCCCCAGCGGGGAGAAAACACTCGCGAGTTCTCGAGTTTACGCATTATTGCCCTTACAATGGGCGACAGCGGGTAGTATTAATTGTATAGAAAATTATTCCCCGTGCTGAGAGGCTCGTTCGTTTGCAATGAGTTCGCGGTAGCATGCAAGTAACATGTGTTAAAAGTTTGATAAAATTTTTTTTTAACTAATATAAATGTATATATATATGTATATATATATAAGATATATATATATATATACATATACATTTATATTAGTTAAATGTAAAAAAAAATTTACATTTAAATATATATATATATTTAAATGTAAAATAAATGTATATTTATATATACATGCACACATGCACATAGATATGTATGTATATATACATACACATATATATATATATATACATATGCATGTGCGTTAGAAATCATTGTCCCCTTAATATATGCCAGCGTCGCTAAATTTACGAGCGAAACATCAGTTGTTTTTCATTCTCCCGGTGAATTATGTATCCTCGGTAAATATTTCATTAATACAATTACGCTACATTGATGTGGATATCGTGTGCCGATTGAACCGTTGCGTGATAGCGCGCGATTATGTCCATTTATTGTATTATTGTGTTATATTATCAAAGTACTATTTGCTAGATATAATAGGAAAACAGTAATGTGCAAGTACTACGAATAATCACCGTGTACATTTGCCCGAGTTATTAACGCTCCATCATTTATAGATTATGCGTTTCGTTTCACTTCCCGTTTTTAGAATTTAGTCTCCCATTGTCTGGAAGGAGAAAAAAGGATGGGTAAAGAAAAATGGGTTACGAAGCGACGCAGCGTTTCGACACGTCGCATATAGCCGCCTCTATCTCTTTGAAGGTTACGCGGTTATTTTATTATTTCCAATCTGTGGTTCGCTGACTTTCACACATAATGAACGGAATTTATGATCCGCGCCGGCATCGTCCAGCTTCCGTTGCGCTGTGAGCGCCGAACCGTTTTGGTCTGTTTGTCGTAATCGGCAGCCTTTCGCAAAGTCGCGTCCGAATAAGAAACGGTCGCGACGCTGATCGACCGAAGCTATTTGTTGTTCGCACATTTTCACAGAAAACACCGGCTCGTTACACTAATAAGGCCGGCTTAGATTGTTATCAATGCGTTCGGATCAATACTCGAACCGGTTATTCGATCACGCGCGGTGCAGACAAGGATACATTCCAATTACTCCGATCAATTTCACTTATCCATTAGAAAATCACCGGCCGTTACTTTCCTCGGACTCTTCCTTTCAACGTGGCAAATAATTACGCTTTTATCCTTAATTAAGCGGATGATAGTTTCTGCCATCGTTTTGTGGAAACAACAGTTTCTAAAACGATAGCTTCATCAGAGAGAGAGAGAGAGAGAGAGAGAGAGAGAGAGAGAGAGAGAAAAAATGCGCGCCAATGCAAGCAATTAGAGGAATTGCCAGATAGCTTGACTACATGACAAATGAACTTCGATGTGTATCGACGTTTAGAAAGATCGTGACTGAGAGATCTCGTTTTTCAAGTTTTATGATATTTAAAGTTACCTCAATCCAGCGAGAATATTAATAATTCTCAAAAATAATAGTATTTTAAGAGAACTCTGGCGCAAATTTATATTTTAATATTTTAAAATACTTTAGGAAATTTAACAAACAAAAAAAAATGATGAAAAATTTCTTGTTAAATTCTTTCGCGGCGCCGTTTTTGATCGGCACTGGTAATTTGAATCGTGACAGCGCAAAAATCTCGCGAACAATGTTTGATGAATTACCGGAAAAAAATTTTCAGTCATTAGTTCCCTAACTCGGCGCGCACTTCGGTTCAGAGTTAATCGACAAATTAAGATTCTGGTTACTCACCGCCGATGACGATGAAGTCGTACTGGTATTCAGGGGGATTTTTCGATCTTACGCGCTCGCACGACTGAGACACCTTCTCTTGGGACTGCACGAGCGTGTTCAAAATCGTCATGAACGTCAAAAACTGCGATCCCGAGCAGACTTCGGCAAGGCTCGGTCCGAGATGGGATATCGGGCATGTTGGCCCGACTGATAGAAAGCCGGACGACATTCTGCAAATACATGATTATCGTAAAGAGAATTTGCAGCCGAATGATAATTATTACGTTAGACCTCTTGTAAAGTTTAAATTAAAGTAAAAAAAAGGCCTACAGGAGTCAACACGAATGTTGGTGTGTGATAATTTTTACTCTCGTAAAGTTGTTTCATACAATTTATTTGTCATAATGCCAATCGCTCGCTTTCCGCAAAAGAGATAATTTTGCTATTGTTTCTATCGGTTTCTGTTGATGATTTAGATTATAGAATATAAGCGTGGCGCAAAATGTCCACCACGTAAATGTCTCTATCACGATTGCGGCTCTAAATGTCACGTTTATCCATGTCATGTATATACCTGTCGATTGTAAAAAGAGACGACGGCGAGAGCGTGATCGTAAATTGATTGCGATATTTGGTACACTTAACAGATCAATGGAAGCGCAATAACGCGAAACCACGTAAAGCCGCGATTTACGCGTCGCATGACGGCACGTGAGCCCGCAATTCCAACTATCGTGCAAAATCATATTTAATTGGCGTTCGCTAGCCGCCTGTCACTATGGCATTCGCATTTCGCGCGATCTCTAGCTTTTGGTTTTTTTTCCCCCCCGAGACGGTTAATGTTCGTATCCGTTACCGGCTAATCGAAGTCAGGGACTTTTATCTAAACCATCGCGCGTGTAAACTCCACCTTTCGGCGCGCGCGAAACTCGGCGCGAGAGAAATAGAAACACCTGCTAAGTGAAAAAACTCGTATATGCTCACATTTAATTCTAAGCGAGGAGTCTGTCGTTTTAATGGTCTGCCTCGATATTTCACGTTCGACGTTCGTTTAAGACGCATCGATTATTCATTCTTTGTTTTTTAGACGAGCAGTCTATATATATATATCACGACATTATCATAAGCCTTCGTCCGCGGCGGCACGCACGCAGCAGGGAGAGGTGTGCGCGGGCGTTTAACATAAATAAATATTCCCTTTAATTAGCGGGAGGAGTTAATAGCATTGTAATTAACCGAGCGATGTTAATTAATTCATCCCTAATTAACGCGACTGCCTTTCTGTACCATTACGCGCGTGCATTAGCGCCCGGAGGAACGAAATACGGGGCCACAAAGAGTCGTCGCGCGGCGCGGGTTAAGCGCAATGATTATCGCAATCAATTTACATAATTCGTCGTTCGTGCGCCGTACGAAAATCGCGTATTACTCCTTTCGTTGGCGCGGGAGGGCGGAGGAGGGAAGGGGGGGAGGGAGTGAAGGGAAGGGAAGGGGAGCACCTCGAAAATCGTGCCGACGTTAATTAACGTGCGCTAATTTTGTAACGTCGAAAAACCCCCCCCTCGGGTCACGTGAATCACGAATGACACGAACGCGATCGCGTTTTATGTCCACCATTTATAATGTACACACATCAAACTGTTGAACATATATGGCGAACGCGCGTATGATTTATTGCGACCGAGCTACAACACGAGATTGTGCAAAAAAAACGAGGCGGGGAAGGGGGGAAGGGGGTTAAAAAAAGAGGAAAAACACGATAGGGCCCGCGGTAGGCGCAGACACGAATCGATAAGCTCCGGTAAACTCCGAAACCCTTTCCGCGAGAGCGGGATGAGTTCCCGCGACTGGCGTTAACTGTTGTAACAATTTAAATGTCCGTGATAACGCAAGTGTCTCGCCGAGAAGGGGACCAAAACGACGGATGAGGAAAAGACACGACCGAGGTGACGCGGATTGACTCCGTGAAATACGTGAAACACTCGTTAAATGATACTAACGTTACACTGGGGCTGGGGGGAGCGCAGCTCTCCTCTTTTCTCCTCTGCGATGAAACTCTTGTCGATGCACTCCGGTGAAACACACGTGACCCGGCGAAGGCTCGCACGTGCTACGCGCGGTGCTGCAAAACTGAGCAAAGTGTAACTGTAAGACCTCTCACTCGTAGAACGGCACTTTATAATTCATCTCCCACTCTGGCAGTCCCCGATTCCCCGCCGAAGACACTCACCATAGATCACGTCAATGAATCCGCGCGATCGTGAAGGAAAGGAAAAGCCCCGTGTAATTTTTGCTTTTCACTGGAATAGAGATATATTGTATGTCTCGGTAATAAATGACGGACGATCGTAACGGTCGTGAACACCTTCGCAGTTTTTCCCGAAGAAATGTGACTCAAAGTCTACAAATATTCAAAAAGCATGCTATCAACAATGCTTATCAGTCAGCTATTTTTATTTTGCTTTTAATTTTGCTTCGTTTTTTTCCGTTCATTAAATGGGCGGATAATGATCATTGATAGCGTGCTCTCTGTACAGCAACCTAAGTGCAACGATGATGCAATTTTGGAAATTCCGATGATGCAGTCCGGATTTAGAAATTGAGAAAATTAATATCGGTTTAAATTTGGAATTGTTTTATCCCTTCATATTCATTAAAGTCGATATAAGTAGAGATCGAGTTTTCAGATTGCAAATATTGAAAATGGAACAGAAATAAAATCTTTCCGCTAAAATTCTCATTTATTAGATATTTTCAGATCGAAATTTATATACTGCAAGGAATATTAAGTATTGTAATCGATGAACAAGAGTGAAGTAACGATAAATGAAAATTTACGTAATATGATCATGAAGATTGATGATATATACTTACAATTATTTCTCATTTTATTATATGCACGATTTTATCTCACATAAATGAAATCTACGAGTTTTTTTGCAGCCGTTTAGATGTTATTTCAGTACGACATAGTGAACTCAATGGAATAATTCGATCTTCGCGTTAGGATTCTATGCATTGTGCACGAGATATTCGTTGCCAGTAATATGCCGAAACCGCGAGTCTCATCGCGTAAAATATAATTTGTCCGTGCAATCGCCTAAATGCAATAATATTGATAGTGGAAACAGGTTTAATTATTTAGAACAAGTTTAATATGTATGTCATTTAATTTAGTGTCGAGAATATCGTTTCATTGAAATATCGGGTAATAATCACGAAAGTCACGAACTCGTTTTACATAATACATAAGCAAAAACTCACTTCAATCATGTATGAGATTAAATGCATAATTAATGAAATAAAAAATAACTACATTTAATCAATCTATTTCTGTGATTAAGTTGCTTATAATCAAAATTCAAACGACGTTCACAAAATGCTAGAAAAAAAAATATTACATTCTATAAGTAAGCAGCGCTCACATTAACATATGCATCTATTAAATAACAAATTGATTTTGAGTAAAGTTTAACATATTTTTTTAGTTAAACTGTATAAATAATAAAAAATTCGAGCGCATGCGATTAGATTTCTTGCATTTTGATAATGCGTTGTTGCAAGTGATTATAGCTTTCAGGCTGTAACAATTCTATTATCAAAGAGACAATTTAAACAATAGTCGTGATTTTTTAAATATTCTTAAGTTGTAGAAATTATACTTTTATCTAACGGAATGATAGGAAGAATTTAATTTGTAGCGTACATAAAAGATAAGATAAGATAATGTATGTAAGATGTGGAATTATAAAAATCAGAAATAGGTAATGTAAAACACTAGCAGATAGCAGTATTTTTTCTTATAGTTTTTATTTGCTTTATTTAACAATTAATAACAGTATAACATAATTATTTATAATAAATAAATATATATATATATAATATATACATATGTAATATAATATTCCTTACAGTAAAATAAATATATATTGACTTCTTTTATTCATTCATCATGTTATAATCGATCGCTTTGTTATGTATTGTTATCTTTCAAAGTGTTTATAAAAGGTTTGAAAATATGTTTTACAAAGTTTTTCGATTACATTACGATACTGTCGTGTTTGCTTGCGCTCACACATACCTAAGTACTGATTTCGATTTCAGTAGCGCAGAAAGTTTTGGTTATGCTTATGCTATTATATGTTACTGATAAAGGATTCGAACATGCCGCAGCTGTTACAATATCAGCACTGTTTACAACGTACTTTTAATCTCATTTCTAATAATAATGTTCCATGTGAGACGCGCGAAGGTGCGCGCCTTTCTGCCGTAACGCATTAACGTAACGTTAAATCAACGTTACGTCCGCGCGGACGTGCGCGCGCGCGCGATCGTAAATCATAATTCTATAATTTAAGTCAGCGGTGTAGTAAACAAGGAACATGTTATTTACGTGTGTCGCGTTCATTTATTCACGTAGAGCCCACGGAGCGTGAAGCGCCAGTGTAGTGTCAGCGAAATGCGGAACAGCGTGTACTTCTTCGTACACGCAATTGAGGCATAACGCGCGCGTTACACGTGTCTGAATGATGGCCCTTGAACACGCATACGCGCGTCGCACTCCTTTCGTGAAATCAACCCTTTCGAGACCCGTGACATCGTTCGCTCGTAATTAACGCTTAATCCTAGATATTACCGTTGGCCGGAGGGACGGGAGAGAGGGGGCGAGAGGATGTTGCGCTCGACATTTTCCAATCAATTCACGTTGCGGAGCGAGCGAGTTCTTATGTCTTCGAAGTTATGCAAGAAGGACGCACGTTACATGTGATACATTAAATATGCATAGAGCGCGAGGCGATTGTCGCATTGCGACTGAATAAATCACAGATATCTATTTTCTGGTTTGAATATTAGTACACGTATACACAAATAGACACACAACGCGTTTGTTGCTACCAGATTTTGAAAACTCTCGAAGATCGCGTTATATCTGTGCCGTTTATTCCCGAGTTGCTTAAAAGAAAAAATTAATTGCTCTGTAGTCGATAATTATTCTATATATAATTATTCCGTGTAATACGCATGTTTAGTTAAAATAATCTCAGAACTTGACATTATAACATTTTCTAAGTTAAAAATATACTCCGAGTAATTTATGTATCACATCAGATTTCAAGATGTGATACTATTTTATATTTTTACCTGTCGTGCATCTTAATGCGCGTTAATATATATTTTACATGCATATTTTTAATTCCTTCGAGCATCTTTTCGTGTTGCACGTCACGTTAACGTTAGAAATAGAAATCTCTTGACATTACAAACAGGATTTCTAAAAAATAGGTTTTATTCGATGGCGGTATACTTTGCTTGGTTGAGAAGTAGAGTGCAAAGTTATAACGGTCGCGACGCTGATATAATGAACGTGTTACGAATATCTAATAATACTTCATTTTACGTACCGTTTTTGTACTCGGAATACCTAAATACGTCTACGCGCTGCAAGATCTATTTTCGACGGTGCGATACTGCAATTATTGTTGCACAGTGTTTTTCGGGGGCTCGACAAATGCTGCGGGCGAAATGGTTACGTAGATGTGCGCATGATACCACCTCGTAAGCGCTTGAGGCCAATTTGATTAGACAGGAGCTCTCGTTGGCAATTAACATTACTGAGACAACACGTATAACGTCGAGGAGACATTTGAGGAAGACGGGTGAATTTTAACGTTGAACAAACAAGATGTTACCCGGGATAAAAGAGCTTGGAGTTTTAATTAGCAGTATCGCGTGCGCCTGAAATAGACGAGTTCTATGCAAAATTGCAAGTGCACGATATATTCCTCCCATTGTCCTTGCGTAACATCTGGCATCATTGACTTGTAAAAAATATGCTTATCATTACCTACACACGAAGGCTCTTCCATTATCTCGAATGTCTTGTAATACCTACTATATATTCGCGATTAGGCATTCAAATGGAAATTATTAACGCGGACATTGAATTACCTTCGCATTCGGGACAAGATTATTTTCGCCGAAGTGTAATATGCGCGTTAATTTTGTGCGCGTGCACGCGGCCGCCGCGTTGTATTTTCGCGGAAATAACGCCGGCCCGGGGTGGGCGCGCGTTCGACGTACGTATATTAATGGAATCCACGGTAATCCGTAGCTTGCGAAATGGCGAAATCGCCCCGCGGGCGTCCGCTGCTTCAACACGCCTGTGTCAATTTAGCGCGAAACAATTCGATCTTCGCGGACGAATTATTAAACGCGGCGCGCCGTCGCGTGAAAAGTCGCGCCGATAAAGCGCGAAACGACATTCCCTCCCGCTTCCCCCTTCCGCTGGTCCTCGCGCGGCAGGCAATCACGGTATAATAATATAATTGTATACGTGCGACATGTGCGTGTGTATAAAAGATAACGACGCCGCGCACTTAATTACAATTCGCGCGCGTGCGCGGGTGTGCGAGTGTGCGAACGCCGCGCCGGCCGAAACGAGTCAACCGCTCTTCCGTTCGTTTGCCCGGCGGAATATGGCCATTACCGAAATTAGCGTTGCCGATTCGATTACACGCGGTTATTATTACGTCGATGGGCGGGTATGAGCGCGCGCGCGAGCGCTCATCCGCCCTCGCGATTGTATGCATTTGATGCATTCGTCGAGATCAAAGGCAAACATCGACGATGCCGACGTTTCGCGATGCCTCTGCTAATGGGAGATCAGCTGGAATTTTATGACGTCGAAAAAACATCGCATTACGCAAACACACGCGAGTGATAACGTTATCGGATTTCTCGTAAAAATCCATAGATATCCGAGATGGATTGCAGACTGCATGTGGAATTAATAATTGTTGTCCGAATGCTGGAGAACGCTCGGAAAGAATTACGGCGATAATATTAAAAAGCCTCCCCCTCCGGAAAGCTTTCATTTAACTATCGCCGCACACAGAGCCGATTCCTGAAAGCCGTCATAATTAGCCTAATGGCTAACCTCATGTTAATTTCGCTACACTAGAAACACATAAATTACAAAGTAGAACGTAATCATTACATGTCGCGGGATGTAATATAATTCAGCACTTAAAAATAATAAAAAGAAGATAAGCTTATATACAAACAATTTATTATATGTTGCGTAATCAGGCGGTACCTTTAAATTTCCGGGAAAGGTATTAATAGCAATTTAGCCGGGGAGACGTTTTAAAAGCAGCCGGCAGAAACCGCAGCTGACCGCGTAATCACGCGCGATCGCTACCTGCGCAAAATCACTTTCGGAAATTATACGCCTGCCGCGAAGTCGGTCGCGGATTTATCGCGGCTCGGAGTCGCGAGGGAAAAATCGTCCGCGCCTGCCCGAGACAATTCAACCCGAGAAGTTCCGCCGTGCAGATCTCTTTTAATGCGTTCCGTGTCACTGGCAGCGTGTCGATTATCTTTGCGAGCGGCGGAAGTGCTCGCGATGCTAAATCAGCCAGATCGGCCGGTTCATTGCCGAACGTCTCGAGAAGTGAATCTTGAGGAGCGCGTTATTTCCCGCGTGTTTCAGCGCGCTCGAGAATCATATTTCGCGAGAGGAGGGAGGGGACTTCGCTGTGCACCGACAACAATAGGACTTCCGGCTTTTTTTCCGGTTTTTCCGCGTCGTGCTGGACCGACACGTCACGCGGTGGCCTCCGATAAATTTCAACGCGCGCACCACCGACGAGGCGCGCACGCGCGCGTGCACGAACGAGCGAAGAACGCGGCGAGACGCTCGTGCGTTTAATAAACGCATCCGCGTGCACGAGGTGTGAGAAGAGTAAACAGACCCGCTTTCATTAACGTCGCTGTAATGCGTTAAGTGGAACGCAGTTCCTGATGTCGCTTTTGACAGGGCGGCGAATGTTTGTATAAGTGGAGAACGATAACACGCGAGATTTCCGAGGAGGGAATCTTGTGAAAATTTCTGTTGCCTCCTAAAATATTTATGGTCGCTCTCGCTTTTATTACATCCGCTTAGGCTCGTTTGAATCCGTGTAATTAGAAAAATTATCGACCACCTGACAAACGTTTGGCCTATCCGTTGTGCGAAATAATTTCTCGAAAGAAGCAGAAGACATTTAATTATCGCCCTTGGACTACTTATTCCTTTTACAATATCTATTATTAAAAAATGACGGCATGTATTAATATATTAGCAGAATTGTTTTTTAAATTCTGCGTGCAACAGTTCAACACTGTAAAAAAAATTGGTACGATGAAAACGCTTGAAGCGTTTCGTCCATGAGCGCTGGTTCTTTAAAAGTGAAACGATGATAGAAGGACACGCATAAAAATACAGGTGCTTCCGCATGACTCAACCTCATCGTAATTTTCAATTTGCCTCGCTGCAGGTTTCACGGGCAAAGCGCTACGGTCCCGCTTTCTATTTTTGCTGCCGGCTTCGCGGAGCGCGTTCTAAGTTCGGCTCGACCGCTCTCGTTAATTCCCTTAGGCACCGACACACGACCTCCAACTGGAGGTCTCTGTGACGGTAATTTCCGCAGCGTCTACTTGCGCCCTCGTGTTTTCTTCCCTCATCCGCACAAGCCACCGGGGATCTAATCGGGCTGGACGGCCTCTCTTTAAGACGCTGTCCAAACCAGCAGACGGCATCACCGAGCACTCGGACGAAAAAGCGGGCTCGCGTTTCTTGCGAGCAATTTAAGAGTTTCCCCGTGGATTGGTGTGCGCGACTTGTACGTTCGTTTATCTTAATTCTAAGACGGGGCCGGGGAAAGAACGGGCGCTCTTTTGTTCCCGCGCGCTCGTTTGTTCGGCGACACCGAGACGAGAGCCGCCGCGTCTCGTCTTCCTCGTTAACGCCAGATGTCTTTTGAATGCGTTTTCCTCGATGACGCATCGCGCTATTTGCGTAACGCGCGCTTTTATTTTCGTTTTATACACACGCCGGTATTTTTTTTTCTTGTCACTGTCTTTTCTCCTCTCCCGCTCTCCCCCCTTCCCCTTCCCCTCTACCCCTCGGTTGGTACACGTGCCGCTAGTTACACGTGAAGACGTTATTCCGCGAATCGGACAATCGAAAAGAAAAAAAAAAGAAAACCCGCGCGTGATCGAGCAATTCCGAGCAGGATCGATAATCATCTCCACGCGGAGCCAAGCCAATGACGAAGCCGCGTACGGAGCTCGCTGGAAAATTTCCCGTCGTAAAAGCCACGGAGAATGGGCCCGTGATTTTATAAAACGCGTGTTACGTGGGCAATGATGCCATCGTCACGATGACAAAACACATATTACCGCGGCGAAATAAAGCCCCGAACCGCGACCGCGTCCGCGTTCATTAAGTGGACGATTGTTCGTGTCGTTAACAGGATAAAAAAGGAAATGAGATTCCGGTTCGTTGAACTCTGGTAATTCAAACAAAGTTGAAAATAAGGGCAGGTATTACATCCCCATCCTTGCCCCTCCCCCTCGTCCCGTCTCATTTGCTTTTTTCCCGTTTGTTATAACCGTATAAAATCATTAACTGCGAAAATAAAACGTAGCGTAGACGCGAGACCGGTTGTCGGAACGTGTTTTTTTTTCTGTCTTTTACGCTCGTCACTTTTTATCTTCTTTTCGTACATCGCGAACGAAGCGGATATCGACTGCATATCTATCATCCGCCGTCGTGTATCCGCCGGCAATAAATACGACGATTGATAATTATCGCTGGGTTTTTTTTATCGCTCGCTTAGGGGGTTTTTGCGCGGTTATTATGTACGAACGTTATTTGCCTGCGAGGGATTCTGTTTTACTATTTAACCATCGCGCGATTTGCAATCCATTTATCAGCGCGGCGATGCAAGGAGGAACAAAGTGCGAGGCGGAGGAGAATCGGGCGCTAAGTAAAACGGATGATGGGATATTAGCGCGTACAAGTAATGCATATATTAACGAAGTTCTTATCCTTTCCGAGCGTTCGTTTGTTTCTCCACTCCCCTTTCTGAAGTCTAAAACTTTCCTTGGGGGATATGAGTAAACACTCCCAGGAACTTACGAGAAGAGGAAGAGAGAGAAAGAGAGAGAAAGAGAGAGAGAGAGATGAAGAGGGGAATTACTATCCGGAACTGCAAAGAGAGTCGTCAGTGGTGAGGCTGCAGTAATCAACGGTGTAAAATGTTTGAATGCCGTACAGCTTTCTCGAAGAAAAGGAGCAACGAAATACCATTCTACATTTCTGCGTAATTCCTGCCCATTAATATCAATACGTTCGCATAACATTATTCCTAATCTTTCCGTGCCAGAAACTGATCGCATTCCATGTCGGACACTTTCCTAAACATAGCGAGCTAATAGAGGAGGCGAGAAATCCATGCGCTTATTCAATAATTGCAGACGTGATTTTACCACAAATTAGGTCAATTTGCATTTTCAGTTGAGATATAGAGAATAATTGCCTTATAATTAAATCGATGCAATAGATATTTTAGGTAATCGATTCGGCATAATATATCGTTCAATATTTAATTTTAAATAATTGTGAACAACATGATACTCTGCTAAGTGCTCATGTTCTTTGCTTAATTTATTAATCCAATATTCGCGATAATTGAATTAATAAATTATTGAATCAATGAATAGAGAATCTGTGTATTTAATAATTATATATAAGTTCTGCATAGGTTCAACATCATACGGGACGAAAGCATTTAGCTGTTCAATTTATAAGGGATTCATCTAAATGGAATGCATTTTATACCATAATCGTACGCGAGATCTCGTCGCCATAACGAGACGCTATCACAAAATGCACCGGGAATCGATAGTAAGGTACTTTCAGCAATCAGCATCTTGTTACTTACAAAAAGAATCTACCCAAGTATTTTAATATCATAATTATCTGAGACAAATAGTCCAATTTTTTTTAACTTTTAAATAAACTTTTAAATAAACGAAGGCTGAAAGTCGTATATGTGTATAACATTGACTGACAGTTACGTCAGTCAATAGTTATCAGTAACTGATTATGATTATTTTAAATAATTTAGAAAGTAACTGCATAACGTAATAGCTACTTGCGTTAGTAATTTAAGAAACGTAAAGCCGTGCACTGTTTATTGAATATGTAAATAGAATACGAAAACAGGGTGTTGAATTAATTATCCTAATTGAACGTACATCTAATGACGATATCGATAAGAATTTAAACAAGGTTCTTTGAATAAACGTATTGCATGTATAATATAACGACCGCTGCTGATAATGTTTGTCATAATTGATTTTATTGCAAAAATCATTTTGCTAATTGCGATGAAATGAATTTTCTCTAATTTGAGAACGGAATATCGATAAAAACGTTAAAAGAAAATAAAAGATACGATCTTTTCACCATTTATTAAGGCACTGTATCGGATCTTCCTTCCTCGTTAACTCACCATATAAATATTCCATTTCGTAAATAGTTTACATACACATATGTCATACATGTCAATTAGCGAGTGGCGTTTATGTATCATCTGTGCCTCCATTTATATCCCATTGTATGTCGTTATTTCGCCATGACGTCAAGAAAACGCCACAATTTCCCGCTGCAAGAACATATTTAAAGAGCATTGTTGCGAGCCGATGCATCGCTCGCGAGACGATTATTAGTTATGCCTGGCATACTTTTCGTCCTTCCCTCGCTCGCGTGATACGCTTGTTAATTAACTTATGCACACAATTTCATGGTAGTTAGACACCGGAGAATATTCCGCCAGAATTTCTCCGGGACAGCCACCTCACCGCGGTCGCTCCGGCACGGGTTAAAAGTATTCGCGCGGATCGACTTTGCGTCTGTCTGTTTAACGGATAAAATAATGACCGGCGAGACGCAAAATCGGGAGTCGGGATTGATCCCGTTAACCCGGGGGCAATTAACGACGCAATTATCGGCTTTGTCGCCTTGACGCAGCGTTCGGATGTTACACACTATGTAACCCGCACGCACGAACGCCGGGAGAGCTCTCGAAATTATTGTACCACGCGGCGCGCAAACACACCATTGCTTTGTCGTCCCAAGCCTCCCGCAATCAGGGAATAATCCTTATTGTTGCTACGCGCTCAATGAGCCGCTGTCTTATCGGTCGCGCTTGAAGACCGTAACTGGATTATATTTTACGAATTATTAACGCGGGCAACGTGTTGCTCGTATAATGAGTACACGAATACATGAATGCATGAATGTATGAATTTATTCCAGCTGTTCCCTCAATGTAGTTCATCTAGATGAATCAAATTTCCGTTTCTCTCTCTCTCTCTCTCTTTCTCTCTCTGATCCGCACAGGGCATCACGCCCAGCTCGTATTTTCCAGGACAGTCGTTCTCCATGCACCTGCACGTTATGAGCGTTAAGGCGAGCCCGTCGTTATGGGGCAGACTGTACAAATAGCCCTCCCTGCCACCCTTCCTCTTTCTTTCCATTTTTTTTTACATCCCGCCTCTCCCCATTTTTTTTACTGAGGACGCATAACTCAGCGTGTGCGACGCGCCGCTAATATCCATCGGTTTTATACACGCGTCGCGCTCGCCTTTAGTGCTCGGTCAGAAAAAATGGCAGTGTGTCGCGTAAAAAAAGAGGCATATTACCGCCGTTAAATCCGCGACCCTGTTTATTGGTTAATATACCTGCAGCGGGCGATCTCCGCGACGCGTGAAAGCACCTTCCACACCGATGTTTCCTCTCCCGTCGCCGCGGAATAACACTTCCATTTTTTTTATCTCGACTCCGGCGATTTCGTTCTACGTATTTGTATACGCGCCGCAGCCATCCGTATATGTATACGCGCGCGCTTTTTAAATAGAATTAATGGAATAGCGATCAAAGTGTCATTAACGTCCGACGTTAACGAGTGACCGCGCGCCGCCGCTCTTATCGACTTCGCAGTTTTTCGTCAACAACGTGCAGAGAGGCCTAATGAAAGGGGGAATTACGACTCTACGCGACGGGCGTAAGAAGCGCGGGATGAAAAACACGCGGTAATTCCTCTCGCGCGAGCGCGTCGCGGTCGGAGAAAAAGAACGAAAGAGACGGAATAAGAGAAAGAGAGAGAGAGAGAGAGAGAGAGAGAGAGAGAGAGAGAGAGAGG